>NC_069500.1:1237125053-1237410053 GCF_027579735.1 Bombina bombina | reverse complement strand
AGAGATAAATGTATTTATGTGCATTATGTGTAGGGGCATAAGGAGTTAAAACCAACTAAAATCAAACTAGATAGCTCTCTCTTGGAAGCTGTGGCAATGACTACAGACTATGGGGCCGAATTATCAAATGGCGGGCAGACATGATTTACATACGCTGTCGGCATTTAACATTGCACAAGCAGTTCTCGTGAGCTGCTTGTGCAATGCCGCCCCCTGCAGGTTTGTAGCCGAATGCTTGTGCAATGCTGCCTCCTGCAGATTCGGCCGCTTGCAGGGAGTGTCAATCAACCCGATCGTATCTGATCGGGTTGATTGCTGTCCGCAGCCTCAGAGGAGGCAGACGAGTTAAGAAGCCTGAAGGCTCAAGCGGAAACAGGGGCCAAATTTTTGCCCCAGTTAAATCAGCCCCCATGGGATTACCGCTAGTATTAGGAGTTGAAAGTAATCGCGTCTGCTTGAGAACAATCACGATTTACGCTAGAATGATTACCGGGACTTTAGAGCTCAGGTTAACTGTTTTGCGAAACATAAAATTGTCACAAAACATATCAAGAATACATTACAAAGTATACTTACACTTATAATAACAATATCTAGTAGAATTATATAAAAAAAAAAAATGTACACAAAAGTTACAAAGGTTCAAACATATGAGGTCTCAAATGTTAGAAAAAAAAGGCAGCCAATGGGCTTTAACATACAGATACATACATATACATGTAAATATTCCACATTCCTGCACATAGCAGATCATTTTCTATATATTTTTAAATATATATTGCTATACATATCTGTATGATACATATTTTTACATATATCCAATGGCATTTTGGTAAAAAAAAAAAATTATGAATAAAAAGAACACATTCTGTTATTTGAAGAACTTTGGAATGTGAAATATTCATATTTTCATGTTGGGTGCGCACACATGAGAATATATGATCGGGTTTGCGCGAGAGTGTGGTGTTTTTTTCCACTTTTTTTCTCTTCATTTCTACGGGGGAATACATGAACATGCGCGCGATATTCTAACTTCGTCTTTTTGTGCTTGTCGGGTTAGCACGAGAGCAAAAACAGTTTACTTTCAACTTGTAATATGAGCACAACCCAAAAAAACACAAAAAGCTTACTTCTAGTTCAATTAACATTTGTGCGGGAGCTTGGAATATGGTTCTGTTTTTTATATGTTTTTTAATACTTTTAAATAATAATTTTTTAAAAAAAAATCAACATAATATTTTATTGGTTTCCAAACTTAAAGGCACACTAAAGTCAAAATGAAATGTTCATGATTCAGATAAAGCATGCAGTTTTAAGAGATTTCCAATTTATTTCTATTATTACATTTTGCCATGTTTTCTGATATGCACAATTCCCGAGGCCCCAGCTCCTACTGAGCATGTGCACAAGTTCACAGTGTATATGTACAGTTGTATGCAAAAGTTTAGGCACCCCTAACAATTTCCATGATTTTCATTTATAAATAATTGGGTTCTTGGATCAGCAATTTCATTTTGATCTATCAAATAACTGAAGGACACAGTAATATTTCAGTATTGAAATGAGGTTTATTGGATTAACAGAAAATGTGCAATATGCATCAAAACGAAATTAGACAGGTGAATACATGTGGGCACCCCAACAGAAATATCGCATCCATATTTAGTAGAGCCTTCTTTAGCAGAAATAACAGCCTCTAGACGCTTCCTATAGCCTTGTAATGATTCTGGATGAAGGTATTTTGGACCATTCCTTCATGCAAAACATCTCCAGTTCAGTTAGGTTTGATGGTTGCCGAGCATGGACAGCCCGCTTCAAATCACCCCACACATTTTCAATGATATTCAGGTCTGGGGACTGGGATTGCCATTCCAGAACACTGTACTTGTTCAGCTGCATAAATGCCAGAGTAGATTTTGAGCAGTGTTTTGGGTCGTTGTCTTGTTGAAATATCCAGCTCCAGCATAACTTCAACTTTGTGACTGATTCCTCAACATTATTCTCATGTATCTGCTGATATTGAGTGTAATCCATGTGACCCTCAACTTTAACAAAATTCCCAGTACCGGCACTGGCCACACAGCCCCACAGCATGATGGAACATCCACCAAATATTACTGTGGCTAGCAAGTGTTTGTCTTGGAACGCTGTGTTCATTTTCCGCCCCTTGTTATCACCAAATAACTCAATCTTTGTTTCATAAGTCCACAGCACCTTCTTCCAAAATGGAGCTGGCTTGTCCAAATGTGCATTTGCATACCTCAAGCGACTCTGTTTGTGGCGTGTGTGCAGAAAAGGCTTCTTCCGCATCACTCTCCCATACGCTGAATTGTTGAATGATGCACAGTGACACGATCTGCAGCAAGATGATGTTGTAGTTCTTTGGAGGTGGTATGTGGGCTGTTTTTGACCGTTCTCACCATCCTTTGCCTCTCCAATATTTTACTTCTGGCCTTAACAAGAACTGTGCCTGTGGTCTTCCATTTCTTTACTATGATCCTCACAGTGGACACTGAGAGCTTAAATCTCTGCGATAGCTTTTTGTTGCCTTCCCCTAAACCATAATGTTGAACAATCTTTGTTTTCAGGTCATTTGAGAGTTGTTTTGAGGCCCCCATGTTGCCACTCTTCAGAGGAGAATCAAAGAGAATAACAACTTGCAATTGGCCACCTTAAATACACATTTTCTGTTATTCCAATAAACCTCATTTCACTACTGAAATATTACTGTGTCCTTCAGTTATTTGATAGATCAAAATGAAATTGCTGATCCAAACACCCAATTATTTATAAATGAAAATCATGGACATTGTTAGGGGTGCCTAAACTTTTGCATACAACTGTATAAGTCTGTGATTAGCTGAATGGTCCTTTAACCCCTGTACTACGCTGGTTGTTAAGCCTAGAGAAGGATAGTATGATGGAGGGGGGATTAGAGGGTAGAGAAATGATCTTGGATGGGGAAGGGGGAAGGAGTTGGGCAGCTACACTACAGAAAAAAAGTTTTGTTTTTTTAAAAAATAAATTCAAAATAATAGAACACTGGGTACTAGCAGAGAGTTGCCAGTAACTAAGATGGAGGGAATTGGTTAGAAGGGAGAGGGATATAGAACTTTTTGGGAGGAATAAGGGAGGTGGGAAGGTAAGGGGGTAATCGGACACTAAGGACAATAATAATAATAAAAAAAAGTGTAGAACTGTATACTGGCAGACTGTCTGCTAGTACTTAAGATGGGGTTGACCATTGGGCAGTGGGGGAGGGAAGAAAGCTGTTTGAGAAAGCTGCTGATCAGGGGGTGGGAAATATCAGGTGAGAGGGTAATCTCTTCACTAAAACTAAAATTAACCTTACAAGCTACCTGATTAACTCCTTCACTGCTGGGAATAATAAAAATGTGGTGAGCATCTGCAATTAGCTGCCTTCTAATTACTAAAAAACAATGGCAAAGCCATATGTCTGCTATTTCTGAACAAAGGATATCCCAGAGAACCAAGTTTGTGAAAAAGTTTTTTTTATTTGATTGCATTTGGTGGTGAAATGGTGGCATAAAATATACCAAAATGGGCCTAGATCAATACTTTGGGTTGTCTACTAAAAATATATATATAAGATACCATGTCAGTATTATGAGTCCTTTCAGGGATTGTTTTAAAGGCAATTTTTACTTTGGAAACTGTGAACCTAATGTGAATGAGAGGCACTTACCTTACAATTTTTTTTTTTTTTTAAATTTTTTTTATTGAGGTTTTACATAACAAATATATAACAGAAATCGCCTGATAACAACATGGCTGAAAAATACAATTGAAATTGAATAAGTTATTACAAAAAGTTATATCATATACAAAAGTAGGCTAATGAAACCTCGATTTTATGATAGACAGCATATATGACTGACCAGTTAGAAACCAACTCTCAAGCCATATGGCCTCTGAAAATAGAAGAAAACTGGTGGACAGATAAATATCTTTTTACTGAGTGTCAACATGTGAGGGGGGGGGGGAGGATATTCAGCGGGTTAGCACCGCTAGTCAAATATGGGGAGATGTGGATGAGGGAGGGCGGAGCCAGCAACAGAAAGAATGCGGAGGGGCCTCTAAACAAGTTGCTTAAGAGCTAGGGGCAGATCTAAAAGTCATCTTAGAAGATATGGTATCTGGCATCTAGGGGTACCAACATACAAAAAAAGATTTTAAGTGTTAGGGGAAATCCGGGGTAGAGATAGCTGTTATAGAGTGAGTTAGCCCTTTGCAAACTGTAATATTGGAGGGTAATCTAGGGAGGAAATGGGAATTAAACACTTGGGGTATACATTATGATAGATAGAAGTAGACCCACAGCTGTAATAATCGCAACGCTTCTAGACTAATAAGGACATATACAGATATGCTTTTAGAAAATATCTTTCACTCTGAGTAGGCATAGTGCGTAGTCATTTTTTTTTTTTTTCTTTTTCTCTTGTAGTAAATAAAGCGTTCTTGTTTCCTCACCCACAATGGGTAGGCAGATATACTAAATCTTTGAATAAAACATAACCATAGCATATGTATCATCAACAGTAGACTTTGCGCTGCTAGCTAGCTCAGTTTGGCAATGTCCAGATATAGCAATTTTCATATTAAAACAAACAGATAAAAGACCATAGTTAGTTAAGTGAGAAGGGTCTTAGTAAAATCTCATGGGACTACATTGCAACATATAATGTTGCCTTTAAGGAGTGAGGCAGCATTAACCACCAGCATATGTAGGAGAGGTATATGTAATATTGAGCTAGGTAGTATTAATGGCTTATTGTTATCTAATAGGAGATAATCTGAGTGGCCCACTGTGTTACCAGAATAGCCTATCAAATAATGCAGATTTAATATGCTCTATATATAAAAGGAAAACCATAACAGTTAAGAGACTTGCATATCTAGATGTAAAACAACAAACCATCTAATAGATCTAACCTCAGTTGACAGGCTAACTGCATATACCACAAAAATCTCTACCTTAGTAGTATATATTGACAAGTAGGAGATATTATAATATGTTGGATTAATCCATACATAGTAAACCGAGCACAGGCCCACTACAAACTATTATGGGTATCAAAGTTCTCCCTTTCAAATAAGGGTTTCATATGAAATAATGATCAAGTACCCATAGAGGTATTTATATGGGACTAGTCATCCAAGGCATCCAAGGCAGTTCAGCGTTCACCACTACGGGAGAATATCCAGGAGTATTTCAGAATGCCCAAAAAACTATAAAACAATTAAGGCTAAGTTAATAGCTACAGGGTAGTTGTATAAAAGCCATGATACTATTCAGTGATATATAATGTCTGGCCTGAAAGACTATCAGTGCAGCTGCTAGAAGCTTCATACTCATTATGGATAACATAGGGAGTGTCTAGGTAATAGACCCTTAGGGGCTTTACAATTGTGCTTATGAGATCTAGTCACCCGAGAGATACTAGGGTTAAGTCTACATGTACTTATTATGTAATAAAGAAATCTTATCACTACCATATTACCTTGTGAAGACAATGAATTGAGCAGATATTGTAGTAGCGTTAGTAAAGCATACAAAATATACCTGTTTAAACTAGAAATACAAGCAAAAAAAAAAAAACAGCAGAGTAGCATAGTATAACAAAACACTAGTCAAGATATCAAAGTTGTGCAGTTATGACAAAGAACCATTAGTCCTTATGAGGGGTCTTTATTGATATAGCAAACTATTGTAAATATATAGCCAGGAGAAAGTTCTCTTGGCTGCTTCCAGATTTGGAGAGATAGGATTCAGTCTGATTCAGGGATCCTAGATCTTGTGCAGTGTGGGGGTTATCTTTAGAATAAGGTGGGAAATAGATAAAAGAAACTTATCTCATGAATCCCAATCGACAAGCTGGGCTGCTGTGGACCGTCACAATAGCAATCCTTTAGCCAATACCGGCTACCAGTATAATTCTATTTCTGGCTGCAAGCCATGTGCTCCGGTGTAAATACATGGTGCCCTCTCGTTGCTGTGCCTGAAGATCCGGGAAGGCCTTAGCGCTAATAGCATGAGTCATCTGAGAGAGAGATCTACATGGGGCCTTCAATCCCTGGAATAGATTCCAATCCGTCGCCCAGGTTCCCTCCTGCATAGCGCCAAAGCTCTTGAGTGTCAAACTTACGAGTCCCGCTAGTTGCCAGCAATAGCCGGCCGAATCAGCTGAGGTCTCAAAAGTGTTAGATGAGGGAGTCGATTTCAGCCGTAGGTCTGGTGGGATAATGAGCTGGGGATCCTGGCCGGGTTCAGTCTGAGTAGAGCGTGCAGCTCTCGGTGCTGTGGTAGCGATATGTGTCAGAACAACTGTGCTTGGCTGCATCGTTTCAGTGAGAATGCTAGTTGCGTCCTGCCTAGGTTGCTGTTCCAGGGGTAGTTTAGGGGACTGTTGGGCTTGCAATGAGTCTGCTGCTCGGCTCACCACGCGGAATTCAGAGCTGGGGAGTACAGGGACGCCATCTTTGTTATGCATCTCCGCTATGGTAGACCTCAAGCTGCAGAACTGGCTGTCCGCTTTCATAATCAGACCCTCTAATAAAGATACAAAGTATATAGAAGACCTCTCCATCTTAAGGGCAATGCAGGAAAAGTATACACAGGTTTCCAAAACGTCACAAACCAACGTTTAAACAATTGAACTTCAGGAGCTCTGTAATAGTGCGACTTAATGCTCCAGTAGCTGGCTCCGCCCCCCCACTTACCTTACAATTTAATGCTAACTAAAATAAGCTGATGCTTTCTCTGGGTTTTTTAAAACCAAACCCTTAGTATCCCAATTGTATCCATTTGTCCCAAAAGCTATTTTTTTATTCAGATAGAGTACATTTTTAAATATTTTCCAGTTGAATTTGTTATCAAATTTATATCTTTCACATGGTACCTATTATTGAAAATCTGGGGCTTTCCATAAGAATGTAGACTCAGAAGGGGGTAAGTGTCTTGAGCATGTGTGACACTTGTACAAACATTGTTGCAAACACTGTTAAAAATGCATTTATCCTGAGCATATCACAGAATGCTTACATGTAAAGAGCTTTGTTTCAACAAAGTTCATATTAAAATAAGCTAAAAAAAAAATAGGTAAAATACTACACTTTTTACTTGTTTTACATTGAATATAGTATGCAAATATGCAGTTTATCTTTCATCTATCTAGACATTATAAAAAAATATATAAAAAGGACCACTTTGTCTACCACTATGACTGTGAAAAATGGTTGATTTGTTACACACCAGATGAATGTAGATACAGCGCAAAATAATATCAACAAACTATATCTCACAAAAGCAGAACTACCAAAAAACATGCTGCGACAAGATGGTCAAGCTTTTAGCTTTAACAAGAAGAAACGTTTATATGATTCAAAAACAAACTATGCATTTGTTACACAGCAGGCTTCACAAAATTAGCTTCTTGCAATGATAAAAACATATCAAAACAAACACCTTCCCACAGTCACAACTCAGGAGGTTAACTAAACTTTGAAGAATTCACTACTACTTTACTGGGGCATCTAAGCTCTCCCCAGTAAACAACTACTTTACAAAAAACAACCTGCTTTGTCTCTCTCTGTGTCTCCGTGCTTACGGGCAGTCTGTCTGGGGATTCTTCCTCATGGGAGAGAGACAATCTGTGCTCTCAGAGCAGCCTTTTGCTAGCGAGACTAATTGCACTAGCTGAGAGCACCTGATATATAACTGTTCTCATTCTGGAAACACAGAGAGCTCCATTCTCCTGTTGACATATATATGACCCAGTCACAATGTCTAGTAATAATTTGAAATGGAGGAGTCCAGAGTATCCAATCCCATGGTGATGTTCCACAGAGTTAGCTTAAAGGGACAGTCTACACCACAATATTTTTTGTTTTAAAAGATTGATAATCCCTTTATTACCCATTCCCTAGTTTTGCATAACCAACACAGTAATAATAATACATGTTTTTACCTCTGTGATTACCTTGTATCTAAACCTCTGCAAACTGCCCCTTATTTCAGTTCTTTTGACAGATTTGCATTTTAGCCAATCAGTTGCTCTCCTAGGTAACTCCACGTGCATGAGCACAGTGTTATCTATATGAAACACATGAACTAACACCCTCTAGTGGTGACAAACTGTCAAAATGCCCTGAGCTTGGAGACGGCCTTCAAGGGCTTCGAAATTAGCATATGAACCTCCTAGATTTAGCTGTCAACTAAGAATACCAAGAGAACAAAGCAAAATTGGTGAAGGAAGTAAATTGGAAAATTGTTTAAAATTACATTCTCTATCTGAATAATGACTAGACTGTCCCTTTAAGGGACCAATAAATACAGTAGAACTGCATAATCAATAGACGTGTGCTTGGGCTAAATTTTTGGTTAAGCCGAATCTTTTGTTCCAAATATTCCAAGTTCTTTGTATTTCTAATATTTGGCACCCATGCTGTTAGATATTCCTCTTGTTTTAAACAAAACAAATACTGACCATTCAAGGAACATTTACATTAGTTAAACGAATGCACATGTTCCACTGCTACAGGGGAATAAAAGCTGATGTTTTTCATAAAACCATAAAACATATTTTTATTACACTTATGGCTCCCTTGTGATGGTCAATGTGCCATATGGAGCACATTCTGGATATTGACCCTGTTTTTAAGCTAAACTGGTGGCAGATGCCCGGCAGCTGGATCCAATGAGGACATTGTGTATAATGCTTCTGTTTCCAAGCTAATGATGGCTGAGTACCAGATGCTGGTTCTACTGGGAGAGCCTAATACACTAGTATGCATAATTAGCACCCTGGGTGTTTTTTCTTTTTTCCTTACACCATACCGCACAACCTTTGTGGCTAAGTATTAGAGACTTAAGTAGTTGAGTGGGTGTCACTGTTTTGTGAGCAGGATCATGTTGGGAGGGGGGCATGGGCATTTCTGGGCAGTTGTGGAATATGATAATAATTATAATAATAATGTCTGGGTGGTCAGTGGGCATGTTCAGGCAAGATTAAGGGAAATTCTAAAAATCAGGACCTATGATCGTCTCAGAAGAACAGAGTTCAGAATTAAGGACTTTATCTCTCAAATAGGGACAGATAAGAAGTGTACTTACATTTTTGATACATACTGCACCATAAGGCTTTTTCTATTGCTTTTATTTTGTTTGGTACATATTTGCACACCACAATAACATCAGAGTCTCTTTTGTATAAACACTGTCCATGTGTCATCTATAATAGTAGTTGTTAGGGATGTGCTACAAATCTATCAAAGAGAAAAATATATGATTGTAAATGTTACAAAAAATTCTGTCCATCATAAAAATCTATAATGAAGGCATGTTATTTATACAGAAACCATTATGGCCTATATTACAAGTGGAGCACTATTTATAGCGTAGGGTGCACTATCAACATCAGCAGACAACATTAGGATTAGTTTGCAAATTGGTATTACAAGTTCATGGTAAAGAAGAATTACCAGAGAATAGAGAATATTTAGCACAACCTACACTTTCAGTAGATATTACGAATATGCGAAACATCGCACTTATTGCAAGTTAAAAGTTATGTGTTTTGCAAAAAAAGTTAGCGTGACTTGAGAACAGAAATAAAGTTTAACAAAACACATGTATAACATATTTAACATGTTTTTACACTAATATATGTATATATTAAATGTAAAATATAGGCTTTAAAAGGAATATGGTTTGTATTGTCTGCGAAGTGTATATATTATATTTTATATTATATATTTATATGTATATATGTGTATATATATATATATATATATATATATATACTGTATAAATATATACTACATGTGTGTATGTATATATATATATATATATATATATTTATATATTTATATATATATATATATACTCTGAAGGACTCGGAAGTGTATGTAAATATATATATATATATATATATATATATATATATATATATATATATATATATATATATATATATATATATATATATATATATATATATACAGTTGCAAGAAAAAGTATGTGAACCCTTTGGAATGATATGGATTTCTGCTCAAATTGGTCATAAAATGTGATCTGATCATCATCTAGAGTAGCAGCAGTGCTGAACTTTCTCCATTTATAGACAATTTGTCTTACCATGGACTGATGAACAGCAAGGCTTTAGGAGATACTTTTATAACCCTTTCCACCTTTATGCAAGTCAACAATTCTTAATCGTAGGTCTTCTGAGAGCTCTTTTGTACAAGGCATTATTCACATCAGGCAATGCTTCTTGTGAAAAGCAAACCCAGAACTGGTGTGTGTTTTTTATAGGGCAGGGCAGCTGTAACCAACACCTCCTCATCTCATTGATTGGACTCCAGTTGGCTGACATCTCACTCCAATTAGCTCTTGGAGATGTCATTAGTCTAGGGGTTCACATACTTTTTCCACCTGCACTGTGAATGTTTACATGGTGTGTTCAATAAAAACATGGCAACATTTCATTCTTTGTGTGCTATTAGTTTAAGCAGACTGTGATTGTCTATTGTTGTGACTTAGATGATGATCAGATCACATATTATGACCAATTTGTGCAGAAATCCATATCATTCCAAAGGGTTCACATACTTTTTCTTGCAACTGTGTGTATATATATATATATATATATATATATATATATATATATATATATATATATATATATATATATATATATATACACACTTTAGACTTTCGAGCCCTTCCCAGTCAAACACCTTGACATATAAAATATCAGCTATTATGTCTTTTTTAATAGAAATTCTTAAATAACTTCAAATATGTGTGAATATATATACATATATATAAAAATAACTTTTTTCTTGAAAGTGAAGAACAAAAGTATTTGAAGTATTTCTCAATGAACCTTCAGCTTTAGCGCAGTTGTCCTAAGGCACACATTTAGGGTTGCATACAAGCGAATGCCAGAAGAGGCTTTTGTAGCCTGCCCCATAGAAGTCTATGGAGAAAGAGAGTTAGTGCAGCTGTGCTGTCCGACTTCCAGATGTTATCACATCTGTGTCTTTCTCTCTCGCACTACCATTTTACTTTTAACTTCTAATACCAGTGCAAGGATAAGAGCGCTATTTATCTCACTGGAGCGCAGTTAGAGCTCATTATGCTAATATCTTTTGCACTCTACTTGTAATCCAGCACTATATGGTTTACAGAAGCTTCTGTCATAAAATAATTAAATAATTAAATATATTGTTGTAATGAAAGTGAATTTGAATTAAAGCACCTGCAATTATCTTCTTTTTAATCAACTTCCAGATGGCTGTAAATATATTTAATTAAAAATTCAACTAGCTCATGAGTCTTTTGAGTCATGATATAGAAGGAGTTGTGTAGGCGTGAATTAAGCAGCAGATCACACAACAAAATATGTAGCAATCTATTAGGGACACTACGATTACAGAAAAATACCTTCACTTACAATGTTATACAAACTCATCTGTTACTGGTAATGATAAGATATAAATAATAAGCTTAGACAGTCGCATACATTGTACAAGACATATTTTTTTAATCAATTGAAAAATAGCTGAAAATGCATAAATTCTCCAGTTTATAAATAACAGGAAACAGTACATGTACTATTCCAAACTTTTATAAAAAGTGTTCTTTAGTACAAGCTTATATAGAAACTCTGTAATGAGAACAGCAGAGGTCTCATTTAAACCTCATCCAATTAACCCTTCCAGGGTCATGCAAGTAGTTGGGTTCTAGCTATTAATAGATATACAACACAAATAGAAAAAATAAACCTGCTCACAATCACAACCTTAATGGGTGTCTTAATGGGTGTTATTCAAAACTACATATGATATATATGATATATGATGGGGATAGGGGATTAAGCCTATGGGGCCTATCTATCAAGCTCCGAAAGGAGCTTGACGTCCCGTATTTCTGGCGAGTCTGAAGACTCGCCAGAAACAGCAGTTATGAAGCAGCGGTCACAAAGACAGATATCGCCGGAAATCAACCCGATCGAGTATGATCAGGTGATTGACACCCCCCTGCTGGTGGCCGATTGGCCGCGAGTCTGCAGGGGGTGGCGTTGCACCAGCAGCTCTTGTGAGCTGCTGGTGCAATGCTGAATACGGAGAGCGTATTGCTCTCCGTATTCAGCGAGGTCTGGTGGACCTGGTCCGCACTGTCGGATCAGGTCCGCTAGACCTTGTTAAATAGAGGCCAATGTATTTTTTTTTTAAAAAAAACTGTTCCTCCAAAAAGTATTATTTACCTCAACCAACATTCTTTTGTGATGTTCAATACATTTAAAAAAATCCCTTATTTTAATACTCTAAAATCTTTTCCACTTTTGAATTTTATTTTCTATATGTTTTTGCTTTAGGCTGGAAATTAGTACATTAATAGCCAAAATAAACATTTCATGTGTTTCTCTGGATAAGAAGCTATATAGGGCCTTGTGAGAACCAAGAGCCTTAAAGGGAGACTGAACCCATTTTTTTTCTTTTTTGATTCAGTTAGAGCATGTAATTTAAAGCAACTTTCTATTTTACTCCTATTATCAATTTTTCTTCATTCTCTTGCTATCTTTATTTGAAAAAGAAGGCATCTAAGCTATTTTTTTGTTCAGTACCCTGGACAGCACTTGTTTATTGGTTGTTAAATTTATCCACCAATCAGCAAAACAACCCAGGTTGTCCACAAAAATTGGGCCAGCATCGAAACTTACAGTCTTGCTTTTCAAATAAAGATAACGAGAATGAAGAAAATTTGATAATAGGAGTAAATTGGAAAGTTGCTTAACATTGCATGCTCTATCGGAATTGCGAAAGAAAATTTATGGGTTCAGTGTCCCTTTAAGCTTGGCAAGAAGAGGATCGGGTAAGTGTCCTCACCAGAGAGCGATAATGTAACCTTTAGCTTTGAAACAGGGACAATATAACCTGTTGCTTTGAAACATTTGCATTAATTTTAACGAAAAGAAATGTAAATGTCTAGCTAAAATTCAGTATTCATTTAGTTTTAAATTAAACGAATGCTGAAAAGTGCAACCATCAAATATTCAGGGAAACGCATTTCCCTGAATATTCCGAACGAAAATTTTATCGGAAATGAAAATGTATTGGCATATTTTTATTAAAATTTGAATAAATGAGGTTGTAAACAATAGTGTGTATGTGTGTCTTTTTGTAAACTCTTAACTCTTTGATGTGCACGTAGGGGCTCCCATAAGCCTCTTCTCAAATAAATGCACATTTATTCATGCTGGGTGATCACTATTACTGTAGAGATCACCTGGCTATTAAAACCTATACATGGGGCTTTATTTTAAAGATGGGCTTTTAATCTCTTGGGGTCTCTAGGCCTTTTTTATGGGTTGTTATATATGCCTAGAGAAAAGGGCTTAGTAAACCTGAAGCTGTGGGTATTTTACAATACAATTCAAGAACAAGGGGTCATGATCTCAAGCTGAAGGGTAGTAGATTCAAGAGTTATTTGAGGAAGCACTTCTTTACAGAAAGAGTGATCGATTTATGGAATAAACTTCCTCAAGAGGTAGTAAGGACAAATACTGTGAAGGACTTTAAAAATGCCTGGGACAAGCATAAGGCTATCCTACAAACTAGATAAGTTTATACTGTTAGGTAATATCTGGCAGACTTGCTGGGCCTATGGCTCTTATCTGCCGCCAATATCTATGTTTCTATGTTTCTATTTTTTACTTGTATTTTTTTTTAACTTGTATGCACAATAGACACAACAGTAATAGTTTTTACCTCCTGTGTGGTAAAGTTTTTGGGTTATAAAATGAATGATTTTCTTGAAATAGTCTTTATTTTCCAAAGACACAATTGACAGGTGTAACATAAATCTTCAGTACCAGAGAAGGAAATGATGTTAAAGATGCTAAACACTCTCACTCTAATAAGCTTACCCTAAGGTCGGAATATCTCCTATATCCGGCCCAAAAAAGTGGAACTAGAAAAGACAGAATAAGGGTAGCGCTAATACAGCTTAGAGTTTAGTCTATTGTAATGTTCCGGTGTGGTAGAGGCAGTGCTCTGTATTCTCAGAGTGAACTTTTGTGTGATGTAGCAAAGAGTTGGACTTATATACAAATTAAATGGATACTAAACCTCTGAGGAGACTATATATAATTGTACACCAAGTCTAATAAAAACAATAAAAATTTAATTGTAAATTAAATAAAATACAGAAGCAAATATTAGAAGGTGCTGGCACCAATGGCGGGGTTAAAAATACAATAAACAATAATTTGTAACATATAGGACTTAATATTACATAAGAAACAGGTGGATATATTGTTAGATACAATTTATATCGTAAGTACAGTTTCTAACAAAAAGTCTATGTTTCCCAGTTGGGTCAGTTTCGTGAGCAAAAAGATAGCAAACAAATGTTCCCAATTTACCGTTTCAGTGTATCTGAATACCGTCCTCAAGTAGTTAAAACAAAACTGTTAGTAGCCGTAGAGGGTAAATGGAAAAAAACGCTCCTGCGGTGGTGTCCAATACTTTGTTGGTAACAGGCGATGTTGTTAGTGCACTGCGATTTCAATCCCACTTTATCTTAATGTCCTGTGTATTGCCGTAACTGTTTTACAGGTAAGTCTTGGGGCCGGGGTAGTTGCTGGCAGCCGTGACAGAGCTCTCTGGGCTGTACCTCCAGGTCCTATTACCTGTTCCGACGTGTGGGATAGTAAGACTGGAATCCGTTAGATCAGATATGTAGTAAATGGACTCAATGAGAACTCGGTAGATAGATCCTGGGTGAGGAATTACGCACATGTATACACCGTTTTATTTAAAGACAGCTTTAATGCACCTCACCTACTATAACCGAATTCTCTAAAGGAATAATAAGTAGATAAATAGGCAGATGAGCAAATCTACGCGTTTCAGCCGGGTGGCCTTTATCAAGATGCTCATTGTGGTGTTGTGTAGATTTAAATATCCTCATGTGGTTCATGATAGGTCCAAATTTTACTCCCACAGGGTGTGTTGTGGTCGTGAATCATCTGTCTATTAGACATTAATTAGTGAACAGTCTTGTAACAATTCGATGACATAGGAGAGTTGTTTTATTCTAAGCTGCAAAAAACAAATTATAATTATATATATATTTTAAAATGCTATAAAATAAGCATGTTATTGAAAAGTGAGTTCTAAATTAAAAATAAAATAAAACTTTAAATATTACAGGAACTAAACAGTAGTTGGACTTGACTTGGTGTACTTATTATAATGCAAATAAAGATTCTAAAAAACAAGAGGTCATGTTAATCAGGTGAAAGAGAGTAGTTTATTAGAATTTAAAAGCATTTATCGATTAGTGGTATTGAACTATCTCACTATGTAAATGACTTAAATAAAATGATATAATGACGAATGTAATGAGGAATGAATAGATAATATAAATAAGGGTTTATTTAATTTCAGAACCAGCAAAGAGAGAGTGGGTGGATTCCACACTGAAAAATGAATAAATAGATAAATAAATAAATTAAAGTCCGACCATCTATATGTAATTTCCCGCAGGATAATACTTCACACTCAGAAAGGTAGACAGTAGTAACTCCTTAACAGCAGAAAAAGGTGTCTCACCACCTAAGCAAGAGTCCGCATAGACTTACTGCAAGTTCCGGGCACTCCGTACCTCAATCGTATAGGAATCCACAGGACCAGGCTGTGTAGCAGTGGTGACTTCGATCGGCTCCCAAACCAGGTCGGGAGGCGTGTTGTCTACACGCTGACGTCAATACGTCACGGATCAATCTCTCACACTGCTCCAATCAGAGGGCCAATCCAGGTGGCAGGGGGTGTATCACTTGCATGCAGTAAAGATGACGGCTTGTTTCGCTGTATTGTGATGTCACAGGGGATCCTTCCCGGACAGATGAATTGCTGTGAGTTGTAATGGTCAAAGGCTTATAATCCAATATTCAAACCGCTCCGATTCTCACAAGAGGGGCAAATCCAAGTTCCATATATAGCGTATTATGTATTGTAGGAAACTACCAACATTCCTCTCAGTCCAGGAGCCTATTCATCACAGTGGAGAAGGGACTTGGCAGGGAGCCGTTCCGCTAGTATCAGGCTATAGAAAACCTTACCACAGTGAAAAAGCAAAAGCGGACGGCTGAAGTTCAGTGAAATAAAAGTCCTTTATTAGAAAAAAATCTTTAAAAACAGACGGTCAAAGAGCAAAAAGTGTATGTTCAGAGTGCACACATAAGCACCAAGGGATAGGCTTGCTTACGCGTTTCGGCTGTAAGCCGTAATCATAGCATAGGTGAGCCTACTCCAGGTGCAATTTATACACATATTGATTAAAGTGACGTCAGTAAAACACAGGGGAGTTTAAAACAAAGTCACTCCTCTTAAAGTGCTAATTACATTTAAGGTGCCTGTTACTGGCCACAGTCCTGATACAAGGAATATAAAGTACAATGCAGTGATCATGTTAAACAAAATGTATACTACATATCAATGATATAATTCAGATTTAAGAAATGGTAAATAGGCAGACCATAGCAAATAGGGGTATATATAGTACATATATGATGATAAGGAGTCGTGAACAGCTAGGCAATAATCCTACATATGCTCCCATGGATATCTTAATCCAAGGAAAAATGTATATATATATATATAGTTGTATATTCAACCATCATAACCTCAATTAAACAATAAATATATATAATATAATACCCCAATAAGGGTGAAAAATAAGTAAGAATCAATGGACATCCAATTGTTTCAACCTGTTAATAAAAGTCATGAGGTGGATTATACAAAGTACATACTCATATACAACACCAAATATAGTTAGTAGTATAGTTGTGTAATTAAAGGGAAATGTTGATGTACATGTGTGCACGAACATATTACAGTGTGAACACAGACATCATGACACATATTAATATTGATGTTGTTATTTAAGGGCTTAAGGCGCTATGGTTCCCCTCATCTAGGACAGTCTAACCCCTACTCCCAATAGTTGATGAGATCAAATTCGGAGTTAAGTCCATGGGGGACTCTAGTCTCTAGTTTGAAGATCCACAGCATCTCCCTTTTCCCCAACATCAAATCTCTATCTCCTCCTCTCTTAGGGTAGGGGATCATGTCAATAGGTTGCCAGGAGAAGCAGGTAAGATCTTGGTTATGTACTACTGCAAAGTGATTCACCAACGGGGTGCTTGCTTTGCCAACACGTATAGTGGAAAGGTGTTCCCTCATTCGTGATCTAACATCCCTGGTTGTGAGTCCTACATATTGCTTACCGCATCGAGTGCAAGTGATGCAGTACACAACATATGTAGATGTACAGTTAAGACAGAAATTAATGTCATATACCTTCCCTGTAACAGAGGACCTAAAGGTATCCGATATAATCAAATAGTCACATGCACCACATCTGGAGCTTCCACATCTGTAGGAGCCTTTGCTTGTGAGCCATGAGCTAGCCTGGGACGGCGATTTCTTAAGGACTGTAGGTGACAATATATTACCTAATGTGCGGTTCCTCCGATAGGAGCATCTCACACCTTCCTGTACACATCCTAATAGTCTCTCGTCTGCTATGAGCATCTTAAAATGATGTTTCACAATTTTACATACATCTACATATTGTGAACTGTAATCAGTTACAAAAGTGACACCTTTATGTGTCTCTACAGTTTTAGATCTATTTTGTAGTAGATCTGATCTATGTATTTTGGAAACATCATTAAAGGCCCTATTCACAGTTTTTCGTTGGTACCCTCTCTGCAAGAGGCGCTTGTGAACCTCCTTCATCTGGACTTGACCCTCCATTTCATCAGTACAATTTCTTTTCGCCCTGATGAGCTGGCCTTTGGCAATGGCATATGGAACATGTCTAGGGTGGCAACTACTTGCGTGTAGCAAGGAGTTGCCAGAGATTGGTTTCCTATACAGGCTAGAATAGATTCTACCTTCCCTACTACCACTGAGGGTTATGTCCAGGAAATTAATCTTAGCCTTTTGGATCTCATACGTGAATTTGAGGCCTATCGTGTTGGAGTTAATGTTTAGTATGAAATCTGTCATAGCAGCCTCATTTCCACTCCAGATAAAAATCAAATCGTCAATAAAACGACGAAAGAATATAATCTGGGACTTATGGGCATTTCCATCTCCAAAGACGTGGGACAGCTCCCACCAACCCATAAACAGGTTGGCATAGGAGGGGGCAAACTTGGCCCCCATAGCTGTCCCACGCCTCTGGAGATAGAACGTGCCCTCAAACTCAAAGAAATTGTGGGTCAAAAGGAAGCGGGTAACTCTCAACACAAAGGCCTGAAAATCTTCAGAGAGGTCAGACCACTCCTGTAGAAAAAATGCAATGGCCTCTAGTCCTCTATCATGAGGGATAGAGGAGTATAGGGCCGTGACATCAATAGTCACCCAGCTATACAAGTCACTATCCCACTTTATATCGTCAATCAAATTGATCAAGTGTTTAGTGTCTCTCAAAAAGCTAGGCAAAGCTTCAACAAAGGGATTGAGTACCATATCCAACCACTGGGAGAGGTGCTCAAAAAGAGACCCAATCCCACTGACTATGGGGCGGCCTTGGACATTTTCAAGGGACTTGTGGACCTTCGGGAGATGGTGGAACACCGGGATGACCGGGCATCCCACGGAAATGTATGCTGCTGTTTCCTGATCCAAGAAACCTTGTTCCACCCCATCATCCAGAAGGTCTTTCAACTCCCTTTGAAAACGTTTAGTGGGGTTGCTGGAGAGTATCATATAAGAATCAGCGTCGTTTAGTTGTCTTAGAGCTTCATTTATGTAATGTGTCATGATGTCTGTGTTCACACTGTAATATGTTCGTGCACACATGTACATCAACATTTCCCTTTAATTACACAACTATACTACTAACTATACTTGGTGTTGTATATGAGTATGTACTTTGTATAATCCACCTCATGACTTTTATTAACAGGTTGAAACAATTGGATGTCCATTGATTCTTACTTATTTTTCACCCTTATTGGGGTATTATATTATATATATTTATTGTTTAATTGAGGTTAGGATGGTTGAATATACAACTATATATATATATATATATATACATTTTTCCTTGGATTAAGATATCCATGGGAGCATATGTAGGATTATTTAATTTCAGACCATGGAATAATGTGCCAAAATAGTTTGATATGTATGGGTGTACGTTTAGAATACTTATTGATAGATTATGTTTATAAGATAGTAAGAAAAAAGAGGAAAGACATAAAGTACTTAGGGACAGAGGGACTCAAATCTCTCTTGATGAAAGCCTTTGATTTTTAGTCATTTCAAAAACCGAAAACCTCACCTTCAGTGGTCCTTTCTTACATGGAAAAAAGTTTACCCAGCAATATTTTTCATATCAGGACAATCTGGTTGCTGATAGGAGCAACAGTGTAATTAAAGGTTAACCAAAATGATCTTTATTTTTAACTCATTTAAATATTCTGCATATAAACAGGGCTGCAAACCTTAAAATGTAGAATTTACTGATCGGTCACTTATACTTTATTAGCTCCATGTACACCACAGTGGAAGCTACTTTTGAACCATTGTAGTGCAGTTACTCTCATGCAAGTTTGTTTACCTCAAGGTGGCAGAGATAAATCACCCGAAACTTACTTGTTTGAGGTAATTGGGAGACCTTGCTCCCGCAAAATTGGTTGAGTGAGAGCAAGTGACAATGCTGCTCAAAGATAAGTGCAATAGTATCTACGTGCAGCAGATGTACAATGTCTGCTGCCAGCTCACTACAAACACGGGTAGACAAGTTAGGGACATGTTGATGCTATAATTCTGAGAACAAAAGGTGGTGTTGATACTATAACTAAAAAATAAAATATTCCATTCAAAGAGAAAAAAATAAATAAATAAGATATTCCATTCAAAGAAAAAAGATATGCTGTAAATCTTCAACTATTATCTAAAAGTGTGAAGATTTAAAAATTAAATGTCCATGTAAATAGCAGATTTATTAAACTGCCGTTAGAAATGTAAAATGAAGTGTAACTAGGCAGTTGGAGTAAAGTAGTAAATATATGTATATTTTTACAAAAATGTCCGGCGATTGAATTATCCCATATTTCTTTAAGAGAAGAGTTGGGCAAAGAACGATTAGTATCAGAGGGACGGCTACCTCAATATATAGGAGCATAACCTAATTTAAAGCTAGACTTATTTGTATATAAGGAATCTTAAGATTCCATGTTTACACTATAACCATTACTAGTTTCAAATGGCTTTGTCTGTATGATTATTTATTTTTTAACTTAACCATTTGAAACTAGTAATGGTTATAGTGTAAACATGGAATCTTAAGATTCCTTATATACAAATAAGTCTAGCTTTAAATTAGGTTATGCTCCTATATGTTGAGGTAGCCGTCCCTCTGATACTAATCGTTCTTTGCCCAACTCTTCTCTTAAAGAAATATGGGATAATTCAATCACCGGACATTTTTGTAAAAATATACATATATTTACTACTTTACTCCAACTCCCTAGTTACACTTCATTTTGCATTTCTAACGGCAGTTTAATAAATCTGCTATTTACATAGACATTTAATTTTTAAATCTTCACACTTTTAGATAATAGTTGAAGATTTACAGCATATCTTTTTTCTTTGAATGGAATATCTTATTTTTTTATTTTTTTTTTCTCTTTGAATGGAATATTTTATTTTTTAGTTATAGTATCAACCAGTGGCGTAGCGTGGGTTGTCAGTGCCCAGGGCAAGGCAAGTATTGCGCCCCCCCATCCCCATTTTAGATATGCTGCTTCTTCTTACATTTGGGACAAACCAAGCAAAGACCCAAGCCTGGTAGATCACATAAAGCAAGGGACACTGTCTCCTCTCCCACAAAATGCTCCCTTAACCATCTTTACTGGATAACTAACAGTTATTGCTGATGATACCCATATCCCCAAAATATGTCCCTTGTCATAAGCAGCTGCTAATCAGTAGCGCCTTACAAACAAAGCCATGAAAATAATATATTGGCAATACAAGAGGCAGTGGGTGAAGCCTGCAAGCATTATGTGCTATCCCCCTGTGATCAAACCCTGTCTGCAGCTCTCCAGAGCTGG
Organism: Bombina bombina; assembly: GCF_027579735.1. NCBI lineage: Eukaryota > Metazoa > Chordata > Amphibia > Anura > Bombinatoridae > Bombina > Bombina bombina. Next base: position 1,237,388,883 of record NC_069500.1, on the reverse strand, counting down.
GCAAATATATACAATATTAAATTTTAAGATTTATTCTCGTTTTACACATGGGGGAAAGCCCCCCTTAACCCCCATCTGGTGGTGACATGTCCTGATCTGTAAAACTTCATGGTACAAATACTGCAGACCACAGGGTGCACCCACCCCCAAATTGCAGCAACCCATATTGTAAGTCGTTAAAAAGAGGAAAAGGGGACACACAGGTTGGCAGCTGTTAGATAAGGTTGTCCCTGCTGGGCAGACTGTCTTTTGGGTGCCAATGACATATAAAAGTGGGGTATATATTCTACCTTAATAAATATAACAATTGTAAGTAATCAATATAAAAGGGGCATGGGACAGACAACACAGCATTACATACATATATGGGGGGAGGGTGTATGGTATTTAGGGGGGTGCTGTTAAATTTATTTACTAACACAAATTATAGTTATTTTTTTAACTTTAAATGCAGTAAGGGTGGGTTTAATGTAAATAAAAAAGGCAATGAGCACCCAAACCCTAAAAATAGGTAAAAGTCCACACCTCAGGAGTCCAGCAAGAAATAGATTCAAGATGGTGAATTCATAGGACTTCTTTGATAGGAGACAAACACAGTGAAATGCCTGGTGAGCAGCACAATCCTGGTGCCAGACAGCACACAAATCCCTAAATCTACTTCTGCCCTAGGAAGATCATGGAGGCGAAAAATCAAATACAGGAAACAAGGTCTCATTTTTGTCAAGTGTCACAAATATACTTTTTTTGTGCAAGGACAAGATGGCGTAAGTTGTAATCAGAATCCAGTCAAACATGAAAGTATGGTCTCTGATCACCCCACCATCCCACTAACTAGGTAACTGGGGTTAACAGAAAGGCAGAGCCCAGCCATGCTGCCACCAGTGCCACGGGTTTGAAAGAGATTTATTGCACTTTTTAAGGATTCCTCCCCCCACCTCTGCTTAGAGATCCTTAAAAAGTGCCCCAGGCAATGCATGGCATTCTGGCTCTGGGTCCTTTGTTGGAAGGGAACTTACTTGTTGGGTAATAATAGAACCGTAATTAAGCTGCATTTTGCGTGTTGCTAGTATCAGGCAAAAACAGGGCTATAAGTAAGTCTCATCCTGACACCTTACCTTAGTGGCGGCATCACCACATTCCTGACGGGTCGCAGAACAGAGCTGTGGGCCTGTCAGAATTTTTAGCCCCCCTTCTTCCCTTTGCTAAGTTGAGGCTGAAAGCGCCCCTCAGAATTATGCGCCCGGGGCAACCGCCCCTGTTGCCCCCCCCACGCTACGCCACTGGTATCAACACCACCTTTTGTTCTCAGAATTATAGCATCAACATGTACTTTATGTCTTTCCTCTTTTTTCTTACTATCTTATAAACATAATCTATCAATAAGTATTCCAAATGTACACCCATACATATCAAACTATTTTGGCACATTATTCCATGGTCTGAAATTAAATAAACCATTATTTATATTATCTATTCATTCCTCATTACATTCGTCATTATATCATTTTATTTAAGTCATTTACATAGTGAGATAGTTCAATACCACTAATCGATAAATGCTTTTAAATTCTAATAAACTACTCTCTTTCACCTGATTAACATGACCTCTTGTTTTTTAGAATCTTTATTTGCATTATAATAAGTACACCAAGTCAAGTCCAACTACTGTTTAGTTCCTGTAATATTTAAAGTTTTATTTTATTTTTAATTTAGAACTCACTTTTCAATAACATGCTTATTTTATAGCATTTTAAAATATATATATATATATAATAATAATTTGTTTTTTGCCGCTTAGAATAAAACAACTCTCCTATGTCATCGAATTGTTACAAGACTGTTCACTATTTAATGTCTAATAGACAGATGATTCACGACCACAACACACCCTGTGGGAGTAAAATTTGGACCTATCATGAACCACATGAGGATATTTAAATCTACACAACACCACGATGAGCATCTTGATAAAGGCCACCCGGCTGAAACGCGTAGATTTGCTCATCTGCCTATTTATCTACTTATTATTCCTTTAGAGAATTCGGTTATAGTAGGTGAGGTGCATTAAAGCTGTCTTTAAATAAAGCGGTGTATACATGTGCGTAATTCCTCACCCAGGATCTATCTACCGAGTTCTCATTGAGTCCATTTACTACATATCTGATCTAACGGATTCCAGTCTTACTATCCCACACATCGGAACAGGTAATAGGACCTGGAGGTACAGCCCAGAGAGCTCTGTCACGGCTGCCAGCAACTACCCCGGCCCCAAGACTTACCTGTAAAACAGTTACGGCAATACACAGGACATTAAGATAAAGTGGGATTTTACATCTTGAAATCGCAGTGCACTAACAACATCGCCTGTTACCAACAAAGTATTGGACACCACCGCAGGAGCGTTTTTTTCCATTTACCCTCTACGGCTACTAACAGTTTTGTTTTAACTACTTGAGGACGGTATTCAGATACACTGAAACGGTAAATTGGGAACATTTGTTTGCTATCTTTTTGCTCACGAAACTGACCCAACTGGGAAACATAGACTTTTTGTTAGAAACTGTACTTACGATATAAATTGTATCTAACAATATATCCACCTGTTTCTTATGTAATATTAAGTCCTATATGTTACAAATTATTGTTTATTGTATTTTTAACCCCGCCATTGGTGCTGGCACCTTCTAATATTTGCTTCTGTATTTTATTTAATTTACAATTAAATTTTTATTGTTTTTATTAGACTTGGTGTACAATTATATATAGTCTCCTCAGAGGTTTAGTATCCATTTAATTTGTATATAAGTCCAACTCTTTGCTACATCACACAAAAGTTCAATCTGAGAATACAGAGCACTGCCTCTACCACACCGGAACATTACAATAGACTAAACTCTAAGCTGTATTAGCGCTACCCTTATTCTGTCTTTTATAAATCTTCAGTACCACTAGGACTCAATTTGCGGTGACCCTTCAAATTCAAGTAACCAAACCAATAGTTTTATGTATATCATGATATGTGGGCGGAAGGCCATACAATATTTAACCATTATTAACACACAGTAGAAATGTTGCTCAAATTGACAAATCTAACGAGTATGTAATTTTTTGACTATTATGGGCTTTTAATTACCACCACCGTGGATTCCAGTGGTTGAGAGCCAGTGTAGCCCATAATTAACAAGCTTGTCCTACAGGAACTGATGAATAGGCTATAAATTAAGCAAAACCCTTAAGTTCCACACTTAGATTATCAGGACCTTGTAACTGGGGATAGTGCACTACAGTATTATAGCCCACTAGTAGGTCTTAGGGACAGAGGGACTCAAATCTCTCTTGATGAAAGCCTTTGATTTTTAGTCATTTCAAAAACCGAAAACCTCACCTTCAGTGGTCCTTTCTTACATGGAAAAAAGTTTACCCAGCAATATTTTTCATATCAGGACAATCTGGTTGCTGATAGGAGCAACAGTGTAATTAAAGGTTAACCAAAATGATCTTTATTTTTAACTCATTTAAATATTCTGCATATAAACAGGGCTGCAAACCTTAAAATGTAGAATTTACTGATAATTGTACACTTATACTTTATTAGCTCCATGTACACCACAGTGGAAGCTACTTTTGAACCATTGTAGTGCAGTTACTCTCATGCAAGTTTGTTTACCTCAAGGTGGCAGAGATAAATCACCCGAAACTTACTTGTTTGAGGTAATTGGACCTCAAAATTGGTTGAGTGAGAGCAAGTGACAATGCTGCTCAAAGATAAGTGCAATAGTATCTACGTGCAGCAGATGTACAATGTCTGCTGCCAGCTCACTACAAACACGGGTAGACAGGTTCCCAAGTTAGGGACTTTGTCCTTTAGTAAAACAGGGTCTCTTGTGTCTAAATACAAGGTTATTACTGCAATAGGTAGTTTTAATGTGTTTCACTTCAGACTTTTACATTAAAACTAGGGTTGCATCGATACCGATACTAGTATCAGTATTGGTGCCGATACCAAGCATTTGCATGAGTACTTGTAGTCATGCAAATGCATCGATACTTAAACCGATACCTCCACTTCCTACCCATATGCCATCTTAAAGCGTTTTTCAAACTGCATGTTCCCATTTAATTTTAAGCTGTAGTGAAGATTTAACTAAAAATTGTTCACTTCTGTTCTGCCAAAACAAATTGCTGTTATTTGTATTATTGTATGTTTGAGAGCAGTGCTCCAAAAGCTACTACCAGGCAAGGTGAACTCCCAGAATCCCTATATTGTTCGGGCTGTAGTGACGGGAATCCCCAGCCAAAGTGGAAAATATATGATGCAAAATCTGGTGATGTAGTAATTTATATTATTTGTTGCTTATAGTATGTAACATAAAGTATTGCTTAACAACTTAGTAATTGAATTGTTGCTTATAGTATGTAACATAAAGTATTGCTTAACAACTTATTAATTGAATTGTTTAGTAAAACCACTTGTTTTAACCAATACGGAGTGTTTATTGGGCAATACAGCACCAAACGTCCTTAAGAAACAGTATAGTTGAACATGCAGAGATGCTTCTGTTCCTTAATAAGAACTTGTCACTAACTTTTGAAAAATTATTCTAATTGCTAGATTGCCTGTTATGCTGCTAGTTCTCATCTTGAACAATTGTGCTCAAAACATACTGCACTCTGAGGAACATCCTTTGCCAGGGCTGGACTGGGAATAAAAAGCAGCCCTGGAAAAATATGAAGACCAGCCCTATTTTCTGTTGAGTCACTAGAATGCAAAAGCCCCATTTTTCTCAAAGGGGATTACTGGGACACTCCTTCCCCAATGTTTTTTTCCAGAATTAAATTATATTACTTTGTATTAAATACAAATGTCAGATTGATGTTACCTAGGCACCCTACAACCCAATTGCTTCCAGTAATCACCCATTTAAATTATAGCTTTCCAGTCCCATCTGCTGCAGCTATTATTTATTGTTGTTATAATTATATTTATTGTAATATTTTCATTTATAAACATGTTCTGTGAACTTTATGACAACAATCAAATTAAACTGTTTAATAATGATTGCAAAATGTATTTTGAGTTACAGTTCATAATAATAAAGAAGCTATCTTAAATCATTAGTCTGTATTGTGTTTGATAAACTGTTATATGACATAAAAAAAAGTATCGGTAATTGGTATCGGTGAGTATTTGAAAAAAAGCATCGGTACTTGTACTCAGTCTTAAAAAAATTATATCAGTGCAACCCTAATTAAAACATAACACAATATTTAGATATCATCATCACTTCTAAATGCTACTTTAGGGTAAAACTGTACACTCAGGATATTATTTCAAAAGCTAGGTTTTATCAAGATTATTTTTCTCCTGAATACAGAAAAACAAAACAAATCTGCATTAGTTACTTGCATCAGCTGCTATATATACTGCATTATATAGCTCGATAATGGAATGAATGCTTGAAGAAAATGTGCATTTTCAGTTTGCAATTTCATATGTCATGTAAAGGAAAAAGTACACTGTTTGGAAGAGCATATAAAATACTTTCATGCAAGTAATGTATGTCATGAATATTTCATTGTATCCCCTGAAATCTCCATGGTTGGCTACTGCTAACAGATAAAAAGCATATTAAAAATTAATCCAGTGCGCAAATGAGATTTAAGAGGCATAATTTAGGGACATGTTTTGATGCATTTCTGCCTGGCAATACTCAGACATAAAACGGATTTTTTTATGTGAACATATTGTACTGATTCTGCCTTCAAGACCTGGGTACAAAAATATACTAAGTTTTTTTGGCTTTTTTTTCCTTGCAGGACCATTGAACTCATTATTATAAGCCTATTAATAAAAAAATATCTAATGTGTGCAATTGTTTTGCATGTCCATGTGAAAATTCCATGAACACAAATATTATGATAAAAAAGGCTTAAAACCTTGGCGGAAGGGGGGGCAGAATTTTGAGTGCCAAGGGCAGCACCTAACCTAAATATTCCACTGGATAAGAGCAATATGACTTTTTACTTACAGAAGAGCCACAAATCCACACATACACAAAGATCCAGAAAAATCCCTGTCCATTAGATTGCTATGCAAAACTTCTGAAAAAAGCTTGGATGTTTTTTTTTCTCACTATTACTATTTGAATTATTGAAGCCACCAAAATGGCATACACAATATTTTTAGTCATCAGCTAACTGTATCTTGGAATCTAATTAGCTTAAGATGTATGTATTAATTGTGTTTTCACTGGCTTTTGGTTAAACCTCATTGGCCTCTATTTATCAAGCTGTCAACCGCAAATACGCTGGAATTCCGCAGCGTATTTGTGGCGAGCCTTATTCGCCGTAGTTATCAAACCCTACATACCAGCAAAAGTAGAATTAATGACGTAACATACGATCTGCCGGACTCAGTCCGACACAGATCGATGCTTACGTCACTTCAGATGTTCGAACGCAAGTTCGGCACAATCTGACTACTTTTGGTAGTTATCAAAAAACTACCAGGTACGCTTGGCACTATTCCGGCCCAGCATACCTGGTTTTCAATCCGCCGGCCTGGAGGCGGCGGATGCCATAGGAATCAATGGGAGTCGGAAAGCAGCGAAAGCTTATGTTCGCTGCTGCCCGATATCCCATTGATTCCTATGGTAAATGTCTACACCTAACACCCTAACATGTACCCCGAGTCTAAACACCCCTAATCTGCCCCCCTACACCGCCGCCACCTACATTATACTTATTAACCCCTAAACCACCGCTCCCGGACCCCTCCGCAACTATATAAATTGTTTAACCCCTAAACCGCCTCTCCCGGGCCCACCGCAACTAAATAAATTGTTTAATCCCTAAACCACCGCTCCCGGAGCCCGCCGCAACTAAATAAATTATTTAACCCCTAAACCGCCGCTCACGGACCCCGCCGCCACCTACATTATACTTATTAACCCGTAAATCTAACTCTAACCCTAACACCCACGACTTTGTTGCATTCGACGGCACCAATACGCTCGCCTAAGATCACTTAACATTGCTGCCGCAGACCTGAATACGTTCGCCAAAATTATCAAGAAAGCTGTGAATAAGCCGAAAAGCAGCGAGATCGATGACTGTTAGTTAACAACAGTCCGCTGCTCATCCCACCGTTCTTGGTGCGCGGCTTTTTGACAGCTTTCTTGATAATTTTGGCGAACGTATTCAGGTCTGCGGCAGCAATGTTAAGTGATCTTAGGCGAGCGTATTGGTGCCGTTGAATGCAACAAAGTCGACGGCTTGATAACTAGAGGCCATTGTTTCATGCTCTTACCTGACATTCTCAGAAGGATGATCTAAAGTAGATAATGGAAATTTTTTAGCACCAAATAACATCAAAAACTGATGTTATACCCTTCAGATGTTTAGTTATGCTCTTAATTAGGCCTTGATGATGAAAGATTCTCCTGTTTGGAGAGAAATTACAGTGCAGACTTCATAGGTACTGAACTCAAAAGAACTCAAAGAAAAAGGGCAGAAATGGGAAGTCCCATAGAGATGAGAGAGGCCTCCCATAAAGCTTTACGACCAGATGTTATGATCTAAAATGATCCTCCAGCACTGTGAGAACTCTCACATGATTCTAGAAAGGCAGATTTTGCTATACTTCTCTAAGGATAATTCCCTGCATTTCTGTATGCGAAGGAGAGACAAACCCTTTGCAATATAAAAGTGCATGACAAGAGTTTTGTTACATTTACACTTTGTTCTTTGCATTTTTTATTACTTTAGACCAGATTGGGTCCTTTACGCTTTATTACATGTAAGCTTTGCATGTTCTGTTTTCTGAGTGGATAACTTTAGAACATCAGGCCCTAAGAGGGATATGCACAGTAGCGGACATACTTAACAGAGGGCCCTGGTGCATTATTTTTTGGGGGCCCCCAAAGGTTACTCAGTAGAAAGCAATAAAAAATATATAGATACATATATAGATATATAGATAGATCTGCAACCTGCACTCATAACAAGGCTCCCCTGCATTAGGATTGTATACATTCTGCCCATGCCTATGTATAGACTGGCTACTTTGGGCCCCCAAGCACTTGGGCCCTGGTGCCACTGCACCTGCTGCACCAATGGTAGAGAACATTCTGGTGGGGGGGGGGGCATAAGGAAAAAAACAATACACACTAAAAATAAAAAATAAAATTAAATTTATTGAAAATGGTTCCTCAAAGAACAGTCAGAGTAAGAGGAGGAGGTGAAGGAGGTAAAACTATAACCACAGCAGCTACAAAGCAACATTCCCTGATAAATATAGAGGCTGTATAATAAATAAAAATATATTCTTGACTGAGAGCATCATTAAAAATTACAAAATGTTATTTGCTGCACCAGAAATGCATTGACATTAGTGGTTACTTTGGAAAGCCTAGTAAATTATCCACATCTTGAGTGTTTTCTTCAAAATATCTTGATCCTGGGTAGATCTAATGGCAGTTAATTCCACAAATATTACCCATCACTGATGAGTCTTCTAACTTTTGTTTTTCTTAACTCCTAGGATAAATGGAGGCTGGGTTTAATGGTCAAATATTTCTGTGAGTTGTGTGGTTGGAGAACGTTTCTTGCAGATACTGCTGAATGCTTTTGCAGATGGCCTGGTGTATCATTAAGAGTAATTTGGTTCTTAAATGTTGTCTTATGGGTAGTCAATCTCAGTTCTTCTGATATGTAGTCATATTTCTTCTTTTCTGTGATTATTTGAGCTTACATAGGCCCTGATATTCATTGACAGATCTGACAATCTGTTGGAATATTCTAAAAAAAGGTCCGTGTTTGATCGATGCTGGCGAACAGTGATGTCTCTCCCATAGAAGTCAATGGGAGCGTGACGTCATCACCCACATTGCCGACATCAACCCTTGTCTGCATTTTACTGTGGGGGCCCTATTTGAAGTGTGCCTACACAGCACAATTCACAAACAGTGCCCTCACTGTAACTAAAATTAGTTTTCCTGTAGGCATACTTCAAATATTGCCGTGGAGACCTAACTAGCTCAGGCAATGTTGTCTTGACAGCTGATAGCTGGTGAGACAAACATGGCCGCTACCCTCCTTGCAATCTGCACTTCACTGCTTTGAACATATCAATCTTGTGTCAATGTGTCCAAGCAAAGTGCAGGCTCGCCAGAAACAGCAGTTATGAAGCAGCGGTCACAAAGACCGCTGCTCTATAACCTGTCCGCCTGCTCTGAGCAGGCGGACAGACATCACCGGAAATCAACCCAATCAAGTACGATCGGGTTGATTGACACCCCCCTGATGGTGGCCCCGCGAGTCTGCAGGGGGCGGCGTTGCACCAGCAGCTCTTGTGAGCTGCTGGTGCAATGCTGAATATGGCGAGCGTATTGCTCGCCGTATTCAGCGAGGTTTGGCAGACCTTATCCGCACTGCCGGATCAGGTCCGCCAGACTTTCTTAAATAGGGGCCTATCTATTTTTGCCTCCACCTGGGGGGTTTCATGGGGGGCAAAGGTTCACTTGGGGTGGATGCCAAAGGATCGGCAGGACCTAACAGAGACAAAAACAAACAGTGAAAATGGGAGTGAATGGGAGTGTTACCGGAAGTGACGTAATTGGAGATTTCGACGACTTAACACAACACTTTGCTCTACGGTGATCTCACTGAAATCTAGCGAGATTTCATAGTAAACTTCCTTAAACTGATGCAGGAAATAACATGACTATGTAAGTAAATTAGAAATTAGTTTAAAATTACATGCTCTATCTGAATGTTGGGTTTTATTTCAATTTAACCACTTATAGCTCGTCATGCTCATCAAAGCAGTTAAAGAAACATGAAACACAATGGGCCAGATTACAATTAGAGTGTTGATTTATCCTGTGCCCGCAAACAGGCAAATTCATCAATTTGTGGGTGCGCAATAAATAACCATCCATTACAACTGACTGGCTATTGCTACTGCAAGCTTGTGGTAACAATAAGCACTCCGAAAATTAACCATAGGTCCGACCTCTGGTTCATTTTTTAAATATGCTCCAACTGCCCCCCAAAAAATGTTTTAGTAAATAAAAAATATCATCATCTTTTTTTTTTTGTACGAAGCAGTATTTGTGGGTTAAAAGTGGTGTTAGAAAAAAAAAACGGCACTGGAAAGTGCCTTTACTTTGCGGGCTACGGAAACTGTGTGTTCCCAGTAAATATATATGTATATGCTTATATACGCCTAGATTTAGAGTTTTGTCGGTAAAGACCCGCGGTGCTAACGACCCTTTTTTTTCCCAGCGCACCCTTAAGACAACACTGGTATTACGAGTTGTCTGAATGGCTGCGTTAGCCTCAGAAAAGGGAGCATCTTCAACCCTCAATACCAGCGTTGCTTACGGTAGCGGTAAGCTGGAAAAACGTGCTCCTGCACGATTTCCCCATAGAAAAAAATGGGGCTGAGCTGTCTGAAAAAAAACCTAACACCTGCAAAAAAGCAGCGTTCAGCTCCTAACGCAGCCCCATTGTTTCCTATGGGGAAACACTCTCTAAGTCTACACCTAACACCCTAACATGAACCCCGAGTCTAAACACCCCTAATCTTACACTTATTAACCCCTAATCTGCCGCCCCCGCTATCGCTGACACCTACATTATATTATTAACCCCTAATCTGCCGCTCTGGACACTGCCGCAACCTACATTATAGCTATGAACCCCTAATCTGCTGCCCCTAACATCGCCAAAACCTATATTATATTTATTACCCCCTAATCTGCCCACCCAATCAGCCAATCGGATTGACCTTGCATTCTATTGGCTGATCGGAACAGCCAATAGAATGCGAGGTCAATCCGATTGGCTGATTGGATCAGCCAATCGGATTGAACATCAATCTGATTGGCTGATTGCATCAGCCAATCAGATTTTTCTTACCTTAATTCCGATTGGCTGATAGAATCCTATTAGCCAATTGGAATTCGACGGACGCCATCTTGGATGACGTAATTTAAAGGAACCTTCATTCGGCCTTAGGACATTGTAAGAAGAGGATGGCTTCGCGTCGGATGGATTCAAGATGGCTCTGCTCTGATTGATTAAAGATTGAAGATGCCGCTTGGATGAAGACATCTGCCGCTTGGAGGACCTCTTCTGCCCCAATCGGATAAAGACTTCTGCCGCTCTGGATGTCCACTTCTGGCCCATCTGTGCCCGGCTGGGTGAACACGGCTCCAGGTAGGGTGATCTTCAGGGGGGGTAGTGTTAGGTTTTTTTAAGGGGGGATCGGGTGGGTTTTAGAGTAGGGGTATGTGGGTGGTGGGTTGTAATGTTGGGGGGGGGTATTGTATTTTTATTTACAGGTTAAAGAGCTCATTACTTTGGGGCAATGCCCCACAAAAAGCCCTTTTAAGGCTTTGTAATTTAGGATAGGGTAGGGCATTTTATTATTTTGGGGGGCTTTTTTATTTTATTAGGGGCTTAGATTAGGTGTAATTAGTTTAAATTTATTGTAATTTTTTTTTATTTTCTGTAATTTATTGTTTTTTTTTTTTTTATTATAGTTTAGTTTATTTAATTGTATTTTAGTTTACATAATTGTAGGTAATTTATTTAATTAGTTTAATGATAGTGTAGTGTTAGGTGTATTTGTAACAGGTTAGGATTTATTTTACAGGTAATTTTGTAATTATTTGAACTAGGTAGCTATTAAATAGTTATTAGCTATTTAATTGCTATTGTACCTAGTTAAAATAAATACAAAGTTGCCTGTAAAATAAATATAAATCCTAAAATAGCTACAATGTAACTATTAGTTATATTGTAGCTATATTAGGGTTTATTTTATAGGTAAGTATTTAGTTTTAAATAGGATTAATTTATTTAATTATAGTAAATTTAGTTTGTTTAATTTAAATTGTATTTAAGTTAGGGGGTGTTAGGGTTAGGGTTAGACTTAGGTTTAGGGGTTAATAACTTTATTATAGTAGTGGCGACGTTGGGGGCAGCAGATTAGGGGTTAATAATTGTAGGTAGGTGGCGGCGATGTTAGGGAGGGCAGATTAGGGGTTAATAAAATTTATTATAGTGCTTGCGAGGCGGGAGTGCGGCGGTTTAGGGGTTATTACATTTATTATAGTGGCGGCGATGTCCGGTCGGCAGATTAGGGGTTAATAAGTGTAGGTAGGTGGCGGCGACGTTGGGGGGGCAGATTAGGGGGTTATAAATATAATATAGGTGTCGGCGATGTTAGGGGCAGCAGATTAGGGGTTCATAGGGATAATGTAGGTTGCGGCGATGTCCAGTCGGAAGATTAGGGGTTAAAAAATTTAATTATAGGGTTTGCGATGTGGGGGGGCCTCGGTTTAGGGGTTCATAGGTAGTTTATGGGTGTTAGTGTACTTTATAGCACTGTAGTTAAGAGCTTTATGTTCCGGCGTTAGCCCATAAAACTCTTAACTACTGACTTTTTTTTGCGGTTGAAGTCTTGTCGGTAGAGGCTCTACCGCTCACTTCTTCCAAGACTCGTAATACCAGCGTTGGGCAAATCCCATAGAAAAGATAGGATACGCAATTGACGTAAGGGGATCTGCGGTAGCCTTGAGCCGCGGAAAGAAAGTGAGCGGTAGACCCTTTTCTGCCTGACTCTAAATACCAGAGGGCGTTAAAAAGCAGTGTTAGGACCCCTTAACGCTGCTTTTTAACCCTAACGCAGAACTCTAAATCTAGGCGATAGTCTGCAAAATAGCTTAGCATTCACAGTTATTACAATCTTGAAGGGGGTGCTCAACAGCAAGTAAATAATCCCAATGATAAGAAGGCACTCTCCAGATTTGATTCAAAATATTATCCTTTAATCAACGTGATGTTTCGGGGTTTAACCCCCGTCTTCAGACCTTACCACCAGAATACATTACTAACAGTCCTTATACTGTATACACTACTCACCTCCTAAGTGCTCCCCCAAACTCCATTCACCACGTGTTTTTCTGCAATAAGCACCGGCTGCTGTTCAGTGCGGCACATGCGTCATTGCTGGCTGCTGCCCGTTGCCTAGCAACATGACAGATACACAAAACTAAAACATAAAGAAATATAGATTGTTGTCATAATATAGTCAATATGTCTATAAACAACACATGCAAGAAGAAAAGATGCTGTACGCCCAATGGCAAGATTAAAAACATCCAAGTTTATTTCGTAATCTAAAAATAAGCAAGCAAATGGAGCAAGGCAAAACATTTTTTAAGTAGGTGTAAGCTGGACTGACTTACGCATTTCTGCTTTAGGCCATATTTATAGCCATAATGTCAGTTTTCACTGGGCAAAGATTTAAACATGTAAAACTCATTTGATTGGATAAAAACTCACGCACACCTACTATCCTCATGTTAACTTCTTTTTTTTATATATATATTTATTGAGTTTTCAAATAAGTACAAAGAAACGGCAGAATACAAAAAGTCCACAGTACAAAAAACATTGTTCACAAAATTATCTTGAGATACATATTGATAATATAAAGAGGCTCCTCAATATGATAGAACACTAGACACGTAGATAGACCAAGAGGAACCCTTTAAGGAAATAGAAGCATTTCTCTTTTTAGAACAAAATAAGTAGAGGAGCTTTCCACATGAAAAAAAGAAATCTAATATAAACATTACAAGTTATGGTGAGAAGTGAACAATTTATTGTGCCGTGGGGTAATAGTAGCAACATGAGCTACAAACTACCAATAAAGGGCTACTACCCCCATGATATACAATAATCCAGAAAATGAGTAAGCATCTCCCTAGATCATATAAACAGGGAAAGGGGGGGGGGGGGGAGAGGGAGAGGAGGTAGGGAAGAAAGAGGAAGGAGAGAAAAGAGAGATTAAAAAAAAAAAACCACCTAGGTGGGGGAGGAGGAAGTTAATTATTGATTAACAAGCTTGCCAGCAGAGTCCTTGAGTCAGGAGTTTAGGATATCAACTAAGACAATTCAGGTCATTCACTGGGGTTATCTCCTGGCATCATGCTATATCTGCAAAGCTCCCAGCTCATGCAGTGAGTCTCGATTTTGAAGTTAGCAGTGAAAATGGGACTCTCCATGGATTCCAACTGAGCCCACATAGCTGTGCCGCGTCTCTGTAGGTAAAATACATCTTCAAATTGGAAAAAGTTATGTGTCAATAAAAATTGTGTCACAGTTACAATATAATCTTGAAATTCCTTAGTAAATGCAGTGTTTTGTGTCAGGAAAAACTTAAATGCCAATAAACCTTTGTCGTGGGGGATAGAGGAATAAAGTGCAACATCATCAGTTGTAAGCCATGAGAAGTGCGGTTCCCATTGGACTGTTTCCATAATCTGTAAAACCTGTTTGGTGTCTCTCAAATATGATGGTAAAGATATTACCATAGGTTGAATGAGGGCATCTAGCCATTGTGACATGTGTTCCAGCAGAGAGTCAATGCCACTCACAATGGGCCTACCTTTGACATTTGAGAGAAATTTATGGATCTTAGATAGATGATGAAATATGTGAATTTTTAAATGTTCAACCATAAGATATTCTGCCATTTTCTCATCTATAAATCCCTGTTCTTGCCCATCATCTAGGATATGTTTCAATTATTTTTGATAAAACTGTGTTGGATTTCTGGGTAGTACACAATAATCTTCCTCATTTGTCAATTTTGGGTAGTTTGCGTAGTGTGAGAATTTATCTCAGGGTTAAGCGTAATGGAAGGTAATACCAAATTTGACTCATTAAGAACTGTTGAAGTCCGTGAAGCTAATATCACAGATTGTGAACAGATTGCTTCTGAGGAAAAAGACGATCTGTCCCTGAGTGTTTTATTTGATACAATGGAAACATTTCTATTAAAGTAGGCAAAACATCAATGGGACATCTGGTCCTTTAATAAGTACATTAAAGAGAAAATAATACCCAGGGAACTTCGGATTTATAAATTCCCCACGTTTGAGGTCACAGACAAAGATTTCATACATAATCAACAACATGAGCGCAACAGCACTAACCCAGCCACACTGAAGGTGAAACTTTCAGAGTCCTGTTATGGAATAGATCCCAATGCAATGTGATAAATCTGTAATAATACACAGAGCTAAACAGGGTTCACAAGTATTCACTTACAATTCATCTATAAGTGTTACCTTCATGCTTCAAAATTTGTGGCCACAAAACCTCCATGAGGACAACACATCACCTGTGTTTTACTCGCTCCGCAAAACGTCTCAGCTGTAGCTCCTCTGTGTGGCCAGTCGGGTCAAATCCTGTGTTTCCGGATCACAGCACTGGTGGTGTACTCTATGTCTCAGCTGTGTTAAAGAGCCCAGTAGCTTGTTCAAATCACTGAGTTCCACAAATGAGAGATGCTAGAACGGCTCAAAATAGCATCCACTTTATTAGTTTAAAAGTCAAACCAACCAAAGTGGGCTTGTGCAACATACAAAATGATTAAAAGAGCAAGAGAGCAGCACACATCCCCAGACTAAGGACGCATTTCGGGTTACCCCTTACTCACAGATAGTTGGGGGAGGGTACTCTCAATATATTTATAGTATACAATAACACTTTACACCTGGTACTACTAGCAGAAAAAAAATCCAGAGTAGTTCCAGCAAGAACACAAGAGTGTTATATGAATAAAAAGCTAATTTTATTAGGACAGATTAAAAATTATTACAAAAATAGGCAGACTCCAGCAAACAGATGGGAGTATCAAAAATAGGTCTGACCAGTTTCAGCCACACTGGCTGTAGTCATATGTCTATGACTACAGCCAGTGTGGCTGAAACCGGTCAGACCTATTTTTGATACTTTGTGTTCTTGCTGGAACTACTCTGGAATTTATTCCTGCTACTTTACATGGAGTTCTGGGACTCCATTCCTATTAAACAGTTCACAGTGAGACCGGACGGCCCTGCCGGGTGACGTCACTACCGGAGGAGGAGCTGAGTGGCGTGCTACTACAGTGGAGACCAGCTGAGCAGAGTTGGAGCCACATACACAGCGACAGAGACCGCAACTGAGGCATTCAAGTGTACCACTGAACGGAGCATGAAGACAAGGTAGTGAGTAACGGACAACCACTATCTGTTACGGCTTGGGGCTAATTGTTTTGTATTATTTTGCACAAGGTTGTATCACTGAATGTGAGCCCTGTTACCCTGCATATTACAACTTCTCCAGCCGTTTGAAACTTGGCTTTCTATGAGACTGTTACCTACCTTCTTAACATTGACTCAATACAGTTGCTATGCATGATAAATCCGCTTGCTACACATGCCTCCTATGCCTGTTTCTACACTAACTGCAATGATCAGCGTGTGAATGATTAGTATGGTATTTACAGTCCGCTCTGAATGAGGATCACACGCTCTGCATTTTGTTTGCTTGATTGCATATACTGGGGCCTGAGAGTTGAATAGGCTCACTATACCTAAATGTCATTATAAGCATCTATACATGCGGGACCTGGTTTTCCTGACATCTGCAGCCTGACTTTTTTCAAAGTAAAAACCATTCCTATACGCCTCATTGCTTTGCCTTGCTTTGCTACATTGCTGTGACTTATTAACACACAACATAAATGCACATTTTGTGATATATAGATAGAAGTGATATTAACCCCCAAGAGTTATCCGCACTCTGCATGTTGCGATAGTAACAGCTAAGTCTCCACTCACGCCTACTTATTTTGTTTTGTCTGCATCATTTGTTTGTTCTCTGTTCTACCTGGTACTACTAGTTAATACACAATAAACACTATACATCTGATACTACTAATTGATACACAACATTGAAAAAACTAGCTTACTTTTAACTTCTCTTACAAGTTTTTCCACTCCTGCAGTTATACAAACTAAATTATATTTAACATCTATTGCAAGAATATAAACCCCTGCAGATATTACCATAGGTTGAATGAAGTCATCTAGCCATTGTGACATATGTTCCAGCAGAGAGTCAATGCCACTCACAATGGGCCTACCTTTGACATTTGAGAGAGATTTATGGATCTTACGTAGATGATGAAATATTGGAATTTTTAGATGCTCAACCATAAGATATTATGCTGTTTTCTCATCTATAAATCCCTGGTCTTGCCCATCATCTAAGATATGTTTCAATTATTTTTGATAAAACTGTGTTGGATTTCTGGGTAGTACACAATAATCTTCCTCATGTGTCAGTTGTCTCAAGGCTTTGTTTATATAATCTATTCTATTAAGGAGAACGATAGAGCCCCCCTTATCAGCTGAACATATAACTATATTACTGTTCTTCTTAAGAGTGAGAATAGCTTCCATTTCCTTTTTGGACAAACTCCGATTTACCAGTTCTTAAAATACGGCTTAAAATAACACAGTTAGAGATAAGTGAAAGAGACCTATAAGGAAAATGGGAATAATACACGGGAAACAAATATAAATATAATGAAATATATTAAATATGTTAAAATCAAATAAATATTATATATATATATGGGATTAGATTTAAATTTGATCCACACAGATCATAATGCGCATATGAAAGCAGCGTGATAGTGCAATAATGCATAGTATATACATAGTGTATATATATATATATATATATATATATATATATATATATATATATATATATATATATATATATATACATACATACTGGTAAAAGGATAAATTAACACTCCTCAAAAATTATCAAAACTCATGGATATTCATATTACATAATATACATGTGGAGGTAAAGTTCAGTGTGATGTAGCACGTCCAATATTTTAGAGCATCTATGAGTATCGATAAACAATACACGATAATTACATGTATAAGTATATATGTATAAATATATAGACGTGTACCTTACACTGAATTAGGTGATTTCTATCTGCATCTCTAGTAATATTGTTCTATGTCTATGAAACCACCATAAATGCTTGGATATAAGCATGAATTACTGCATACTGCAACAACAAAGATGGAATATGATATCAAGTAATTCCCTATTAAGACCTGATAAAACGTTGGAACACAGAGTCAGAATATATATATATATATATATATATATATATATATATATATATATATATATATATATATATATATATATATAAAAAAGAGAGAGAGGGGAGGGAATATCAATAAACAAAGACTCCATCAACTTTTATCTAACGTTCCCAATGGTTCATAATATCATATGCAGAATTGAAACCCTTGGGATATCTTGTCTCCAACTTAAAAATTAAAAATGTTTCTCTACCATATAACTCTTTTTCCCTGTCACCCCCTCTTTTGGGGCATCTTACTAGTTCAATCGCTTACCATGTTAGAGTTTCTACAGATTGCTGATGTCGGTGTATAAAGTGTGTTGCTATGGCTGAGCATTCTTTGTTACCATTTATATTGCTTAGATGCTCACGAATTCTAGAACTCACCTCCCTAGTGGTGAGGCCAACATACTGCAGTTTGCACTCTACACAAGAGATGAGATATACAATAAAGCACATGCTGCAATTTATACACTGTGACGTTTCAAATCTTTTTCCTGTTCTATATGACTCAAAGTGAGTACTGACTAATATGTGGTCACATGCTTTACATCTTGGGTTTCCACATTTAAAGGTACCCTTATGTGTTAACCAGCTGCTCCCACTGTCAGGCTTGGGAAGAACTGTGGGAGATAAAATATTACCCAACAAAACACTCCGTCTGTACGAGAACCTATATCCTTGATCAACAATATCTTTCAGCTTTGCATCAGCCAAGAGAATTGGCGTATGTTTCCTCACAATCGTACAAATTTGAGGGTACTGATCACTATATTGACAAAGGTGACTTGTGATTTATTTTTGCCTTTACTCTTCACAGTGTCTAGTTCTGTGATTTTTTGTCTTAAGAGATCTTATCTGGAAAAATGTTGTCCTCTTCTTTGCGTGCTTTAGATATGGTTCTACTGTGGCAGCCCCTCTGTAGCAAATCCACACTCAAACTATTGCACTCTTTGATATAATCATCCTCTCTGGAACAGTTCCGTTTCATTCTTATGAACTGTCCTTTAGCAATTGCTCTAGCTGTATTTTTAGGATGACTGCTCAAAAAGTGCAGGAGATTATTCTTAGCTATGGGTTTACGATATGTATGAGTCTCAAGGTAGTTAATGGTAGTTGTATGACACTCCATAGTAAACTGAATACCAATTTTGTTGGAATTTAAATACTGCAAAAAAGAAACCGCTTCATCTTGTGTTTCATTCCATACCAAAATTAGGTCATTGATAAATATTTTGTAAAAAGATATCGATGACCGATAGCGGTTGCCATCTCCAAAGATGTGGGATGCCTCCCACCAACCGAAGAATAGGTTGGCGTACAAGGGCGCAAATATTGTGCCCATAGCTGTCCCACATCTCTGGAGATAGAATGACCCTTCAAATTCGAAAAAAATTGTGTTCCAGAAGATAACGAACAATTTCAACAAAGAAAGTAATCTGATGGCGATCAAAGTTGGTAGCTGTAGTTAAAAAATATTCAATGGGGGACTTTATTTACAGTCTTTATTTACAGGATCGCTGCTTGCATACGTAATCTGGAGCCTTTTTTCTTCATGAGGTAGAGGCTTACCCTGCGGTTTCCACTGTCGAGCCACGCCGTGTGTGCACTGTTTCACGCACCTAATTCTATAAACTGCCTAAAGCTAAGTAAACTTCCAATAATGGAAGTCACTACATTTATTCTCAAAGAGCTGCAATGCCTACTTGGAGCCTATCAAGCTGCCTTTGAGGAGACACTACAGAAGATGTATGCACAAGAAGATGACCGCATCCCTGAGCAACCTACCCAGTTTAACTCTACTCCATTAGAGCAAGGGAGTCGCAATATTCTGTAGCCCCGATATGTTCGACTCACCACTTGCACCCCACAGGGAGACCCAGAGATGACTAATGAGACGCCGGACATACGGGATGAATCCATAGTACCTGAGAGCACAGAGATTGGCGAGAAGAGCTCTACAGCATTAGTGGTAGTCTATGCGGATCTCACTAACATAAGCTGGCCAAGTCAGGAGAAGATACAACCTGTGGCTATGGCAACCTCAGATGAAGCTCTCGCCCAGAGCACTGGAGAATTGGAAATACTGACTTTACCCACAGTGAGATCTGCGGCCTAACAGGTCGGGTATTATCCTGTTTCTAGACCGCTGCTAATTCCATTACGACCTTACTGGGATCCCGGAGGTCTGTGCTTGCTAGATCATCTGAGAAGCTGTTGGCCCCACTTGAGAACACTTGATCTCCTAAGGAGCTGTTGGTCTCCTCTGAAAACCGGAGTTGGATAATTCTGTTTACTGCCGTATGTTATTACTTTATAGCTCTGCATCATCTCATATACGGCCATCAAGCTCAAGATCATAAACTAGTTATTTGGCTGGAGAAAGACAATAGAGTTTTGTTGTATGCATATTAGTAGATCACCAAATGTTTCTGCATGCCCGGAGGAAGGGATATGTGTATGCATATATAAGAAGTTTAGCTAGAGTTTTATGTTCTATGTTAGATATGTCAGCCCGCCTTTGCTCTGAACTTCATCATTTCTATCTAATATGTATTGTTTTTGTGTGTATTATGCCCATGTCTTTTACCTTCTATCCCCGTTGATAAAAAACAGGTAGTTAATTAAAATTGCAAAGCCCACTATGTCCCTAACTATGAAGGAACAAAATGTTGCCATATTTAGAACTCTTAAGACACAAGCCAATGTGACTATCTATTTTTTATTTTTCATATTCCTGTCATACTATAATTTAAATTTTTAGTTTCATTTTAATTCCACTATCTCCTTGTTGGTCACTAGCTGTTATACTGTTATAAAAATAGATGTTCATATTATGCCTCTAGTATACCTAGTAAAGTCAAATGATTCCCCAAGTTATTCCCTATTCTCATATAATTTTGTATAACTGGGAACCTTTTAGCAAGTTAATTCACTTCATACAACCACTACCTTATTTACAATGTCATAGAAGGCATGGTAAATTGTGCATTTATCTCTATCAACCTAACTTGGAAAATATTTTTCTTGCATGTATGTAGACTTTAGCAACCCTGGTGCAGTCACGTTACCCTGTTTATTTTAAACTTATTGTAACCTAACCAGCAGTACTAAATGGTAGGTCAGAGCTTTTTTTTTTTTTTTACACCACAGTAAGAAAACTATGAGGGGTTGGCATTGTAGCATTGCATTCCCCTAGCGAATAGGCAGCTACTAGAAGTTTTTGTACATTTATATTATAAGACCATTTTAGATTGTTACTAAAGAGTATGTTACTTTTTTTTTTTTAAAAAAGGGTTTGTCATCTAAGACCCATAAGTGGTCTCCTATGTTGGAAACAACCTCCTATACCTTGATTAATTATTGCTAAGGTTAAAAAGTGACCTTATTTGTCACACTGGAGGTATTTAGAACATTAAGCATACTGTTTTCATACTTTGTTTATGGATTTCCTATCAGAAATATATATTACACACTTAAAATATTATGTCATATGATGTCTGTACCCCACTTTTATTACTGTGTTATATTGATCCATATTATGTGTATGCTTTCTTTTGAACCTTAAATAAAAATGATCTTAAAAAAAAAGTATTCAATGGCCATGAGGCCCCATATATGAGGAATGGAAGTGTATAGTGAGAACACATCAATGGTTATCCAGCTGTGGGTATCCTCCCACTTAAAATTAGTCAACAGTTTTAAGAGATGCTTAGTATCTCTGAGGTAACTCCACAGCTGGACAACCATTGGTTGTAGTATACTGTCTACCCACTCGGAGAGGCCTATTTATCAAGCCGTCAACCGCAAATACGCTGGAATTCCACAGAATGATTGTGGCGAGCCTGATTCAACCTATTTATCAAAGCCTACAGACCGGCAAAAGTTGAAATCTGTGACGTAACATACGATCCGCCGGTCTCAATCCGACACAGATCGATGGTTACGTCATTACAGGTGTTCCGAATACAAATTCTGCACTATTTGACACCTTTTGCCATTTATCAAATTTCTAACAGGTACAGCCCAGCGTACCTGGTTTTCAATCTGCCACCCTGGAGGCTGCGGATGTCATAGGAATCAATGGGAGTCTGAAAGCAGCGAAAGCTTATGTTCGATGCTGCCAGATATCCCAATGATTTCTATGGTAGAATAAAAGTTACGTTTACACCTAACACCCTAAAATATGCCCCAAGTTTAAACACCCTTAATCTGCCGCCCGACATCGCCACTACCTAAATAAAATTATTAACCCCTATACCGCCGCTCCCGGACCCCGCCACAACTAAATAAAGTTATTAACCCCTATCTCGCCACTCCTGGAGCCCACCGCAACTAAATACATGTATTAACCCCTATCCCGCCGCTCCCGGACCCTGCCGCAACTAAATAAATATATTAAGCCCTATCCTGCCGCTCCTGGACCCCTCTGCAAATAAATAAATGTATTAACCCCTAAACCCCTGGCCTCCCACATCACTACCACTTACTAAACCTATTAATCCCTAAACCGCCAGCCCCCTACATCTCCATAAACTAAATTAAGCTATTAACCCCTAAACCTAACAACCTGCTAACTTTACATTAAATATTAACTCATCCCTATCTTATAATAAATTTAAACTTACCTTTAGAATTAAATTAAACTATATTAAACTATTAATTAACCTACCCTAACTATTATACTAAAATTACATTAAACTATATTAAACTATTAATTAACCTACCCTAACTATTATCCTAAAATTACATTAAACTACAAATTAAATTAACTATATTATATATTTAAATACCTAACCCTACTCAAATTATTTAAATCTACTATAAAGAATTACTAAATTACAAAAAAATAACAACTAAATTACACAAAATAAAAAACACTGAGTTGCACAAAATAAAAAGCACTGTTACACAAAATAAAAAATAAATGATCAAATATTTAAACTAATTACACCTAATCTAATAGCCCTATCAAAATAAAAAAGCCCCCCCAAAATAAAAAAAACCCTAGCCTACAATAAACTACCAATGGCCCTTAAAAGGGCCTTTTGCGGGGCATTGCCCCCAAAGAAATCAGCTCTTTTACCTGTAAAATAAAATACAAACACCCCCCCAACAGTAAAACCCACCACCCACACAACCAACCCCTCAAATAAAATCCTATCTAAAAACCTAAGCTCCCCATTGCCCTGAAAAGGGCATTTATATGGGCATTGCCCTTAAAAGGGCATTTAGCTCTTTTTCCGCCCAAAGTCCCTAACCTAAAATTAAAACCCACCCAATAAACCCTTAAAAGAACCTAACACTAACCCCCGAAGATCCACTTACAGTTTTCAAAGACTCGACATCCATCCTCATCCAAGCGGCAGAAGTCCTCAGCGAAGCCGGCAGAAGTCTTCATCCAAGCAAGCCGAAGTCTTCATCCAACGGAGCAGAAGTCTTCATCCAGACAGTATCTTCTATCTTTATCCATCTGGCACGGAGCGGCTCCATCTTCAAGACATCTGGCACGGAGCATCCTCTTCTTACGATCGCTGCTGAAGAATGAAGTTTCCTTTAAATGACGTCATCCAAGATGGCGTCTCTTACATTCCGATTGGCTGATAGAATTCTATCAGCCAATAGAAATTAAGGTGGAAAAAATCCTATTAGCTGTTGCAATCAGCCAATAGGATTGAGCTTTCATCCTATTGGCTGATCCAATCAACCAATAGGATTGAGCTCAATCTCATTGGCTGATTGCAACAGCTAATAGGATTTTTTCCACCTTAAATAAAGTTGGGAAATAAAGTTGGGAAATAGTAGCGAGATCAATGACTGTTAGTTAACAACAATCTACTGCTCATCGCCCGTACTTGGTGCGCGGCTTTTTGACAGCTTTTTTAATAAATATGGAGAGCGTATTTAGGTCCGCGGCCACGATGTTAGGTGATGTTAGGCGAGTGTATGGGTGCCGGCGAATGCAGCATCATTGACAGCTTGATAAATCGGCCTCGGAGAGTGGTTCCAGTACAGACTCAATTCCAGAGATAATTGGTCTACATCTTATATCTTCAAGGGATTTATGGACCTTAGGAAACAGGTGGAAGGCAGGAGTTTTTGGGTACAATACACATAAATATTCAGCTGTTTTTTTGTCAATGTAGCCCTTTTCAATTCCTTCATCTACAAAGGACTGAATATGATGCTGTATATTACGTGTAGGATTCCCTGATAACTGACTATACGTCTTAACATCATTTTAACTGTCGATGGGCCTCAGATATATAGTCTTCCCTTTTGAGGATAACTGTAGTGCCTCCCTTATCTGATTTCCTTATAACAATTTGTTTTTTGTTCTGAAGCTCATCTATTGCTTCCCTCTGTAATTTTGTGAGAGTTTGTTTATGTGTTGTTTCATATTGGTGTAGTAATGTGAGCTCTTTTTCTACACTTCTGTGAAACATTTCAAGGACACCTCCCCTACTTTGGATCGGATAAAACTGAGATTTAACAACCATAGTCTGTGTTAGAGGTTGTGTAACTGGATCTTGTCTCACAGAGGGATTGATATCCTCAGGAGTGATAAGATCCGCTTAATGCCTAATACTACATATCTCATCAAATTTAAGTTCAGAGGAGCTAAGTGTGAGATTAGTCTCTTCCACTGGTTTCTCACAGTCAGGAGTAGTAGAAAAATGTCTTTTCAAAGTGAGGTTTCTAACAAAACCATTTAAATCAATCAAAGTATTAAAGAGATTAAACTTACAAGAAGGAGCAAACCCAAGGCCTAGATTTAATACTGAATACTGTGTGGTAGTAAGCTTATGTCCAGACACATTTATGACATTACCTACTATTTCTATCAATCTGCCTTGTTTGTTCAAAAAAGACTCTCTTGTTAATTCTTGTTGGCTCTCAACTGATAACGATTTTTGCCTACTGAGCCTCTTCCTGATTCCCCCTTCTTGTCTTTCTTGGGGAAGGTAAAACACCTATTCCATACTAGATAGGTTCTCTTGATTTTCTAGGCCTCCACCTGTTGCTAATGGTTGTTTGTGTTTCTCAGATCTATCGCTTATGTTAGAGTATTTTTTGGCAGGATCTACCATAACTCTCTTGTTATAACCCCCTCTACCTTGTACTTGCATTTTTGTTGGGGTCCTATGTTCTTATTAATGGTGTAGGTATTCTGTCTGACTTCAGACTGACCAGCTGATCTACCAATATTGTATTCATTACTCGTATTTCCCTGTTTCTTAGAATTCAGGATAGATGGTCTATTTCCAGTAGAATTATAGTCACTGATTTGTTTATTATGAATCAAATTGTCCTCATCAGTTGTTACTTCATATTCTTGATCCCTAAGTGGGATAGGTTCTTCTTCACCTGATTCGGCTTCAGTGTCTGAAAAATACACTTTCTTTGTTTTTTGATGTTGTTCTTCTTGTCCTTTTTCTTTATCTTTATTGTCCCAATGTCTTGAGCGTGACCTCAAACTCCACCTCCTGGTTCTCCTATTTCCTAATCTATTTTGCAGAAATCTATCTTTTCTTCTCCAAATAAACACATGGTCATTAGAATAATCATCGTGATCTCTTAGATATTTAGAGTGTTTTACTTCTATTATTTCTTTCTTTGTACTTTCCACTGTAGTTTGTAGAATCATATCCTTATAGTCTGGATCCTGAGTACAATTATCCAATGACAATTGTAAATTCACAATTTTATCTCTTTTTTTAGTGAGCTCAGCAGACTTGAATTTGATTACCAATAATAATACATTCAAAGTGATGAAAAGGAAAATGGACCAAGTGGGTTTAAGGAGCTATAACCTGGGCCGTTACAAATGCAACAAGCAGCTGGTGATAGAGACGGTGCTGCAGTAAAAAATTTGGTGATTTTCGGGTAAATAAGCAGTTACTTCAACAGTCCCATATGGTAGTGTGTTTAAAGCGAAATCATATATATGTATACCATATCTATATATATATAGCCCGAACTTAACGTCCCAGTGTGAGCTCAACAAACTATCACACTGTCACAATATGGCTATGAGAAAACACACATCAGTGCTTATTTACCGTATGCGATGCTCTTGCCGCTGCTCCGAAATTCTCAGTGTCTCTTTAGTGTAACCGCCGTTCGCGGCTCCTCCTTATGGATGTCCCAAGGAATGAGCGACCTCTTGGGCTTACACTCCGATGTTGTTACCGCTGACCGCGGCTTCTCCTCTTAGGTCTCCCGCACTCTCAGCAGTTACCCTCAGCTTAGGAGACAAACGGTTATTCCAGCGTGTTTCCGGCAGCTATCCACTGGCTGTCTCTCTATCACACACGCTGCGCAGCCCAGATGCTCCTCCCTCCAGCCTAGGGGTAAAAGGATAGGCTGTATAATCCAACGAGGTAAAAGGAAATACAGAGGCTGAATGGAGTCCCAGTACTCCACGGTAAATATGAAAAAAGAAAGTGATTCCCTTGTCCTCTATGAAGCAGACACAAGAGCTGTGATCCTTAAAAATAGTAACTTTATTTGTATTCCATAAAACAAGACTGGTGCTCCAACAATGTTAAAAAATAGGGAAGAAAAGAGTTTGACCAGTTTCGGTCAAAAGGACCGTAGTCATAAACTTAAAATCTACCTGGTGTGCAGGGTATTTAAATGAAATGGTGTCCTCCAATTGGAGAATCCAAATCATCCCATTTTTTAACTGTTTATTCACTGTTTCAAGAAAAGCGTAAATACACATTTGTAAAGCAGATAATTCATAAAAGTAACACATATCAATATCTATGAATTAACAACCTATAACATAATGGACTGATATGGTAGTGGATAAGGAGATATATATATTTATATGTACAAAAATATACATGCAACTTTCTCAAACCTAGATATTAATTATTAAATTGTGTAATTTTAACCTGAGCTGATAATACTAGTACTAAATATATCATTTGACTAAACGGAAAATAAGGACATATAAAATATAATATAAATTACATATGCCCTAAATCCAAACATAAATATAATCAAATAATATATTTATATTTAATTCATTTCCATTGCTTATTCACAAGTGTGCAAATAAGCAATATGCTATAATATAAAATAGCGTATTATTAGATATTCAGGTATTCATATGAGAAGTGGAATATCCTCTAAAGCTATCAAGTATGACCATAGAGAACCAAAATACTGCATCACTATCTATAAAGCTAAAGTATCAATCTCTACAAGGGAAGAAAAAACCCTTTTAAAAATATATATATTAGTGATGCTGGTGGAAGGAAGTTTCACCTATTCCAATAGTTGATGATATCAAACTCGGTACCCAAGGGGCAGTTTGCCAAGGGGCAGTTTTTGCGTATCAAACGCAACTGTACCCGAGATCAGGATTTCAAGAATGAGAGTGAGAAACTCAGTAACAGATTGAGGGCTAGAAACTACCCGAAGAGGGTTGTTGACAGAGCATTTAGAGAGGTGCAAATGGTAGACAGGAGAGACTTACTAATTCAGCGAGAAAAGAAAGGTCGGAATAAACAGCAGAGTGCCTATCAGAAGCCCCTGTTTGTGACGGCATATTCCAACCAGTACTATCAGGTTTGCAATACTATTCGTAAGAATCTACCTATTCTCAGAGGAGATAGACAATTGAGGACCCACATAAGTGAGGGTTGCCAATTTGTCTACAAGCGCAATATGACGTTGGGTAACATCCTTTCTCCAAGTCTATTGAGGAGCAGACAATCCGAGAGTTCGTGGTTACATTTCAAGGGTACCTATAGGTGTGGTAAGCGCACCTGTAGATCCTGTGAGTATATCCATGTCTCCAATAGTTTTGTCTCTGCAACTACTGGAGAAATATTTGAAACAAGAGGCTGTGTTAAGTGCAAAAGTAAATATGTAGTTTACTTAGTGGAGTGTGTCTCCTGCACCAGACAATATGTCGGTAGAACCACCAGGGAGGTGGGCACGAGAGTGAAAGAACATCTGGCCCATATTAGTAAGGAAAGAGCTGTCTCGGCTCTGTCTAGACATTTTCTGGAAGTACACAATGGAGATGTTGGTTCCTTCAGGTGGCAGGCTATAGAACAGATCCAGAAACCCCCTAGAGGGGGTGATAAGTTCCAGATACTTTCAGGACAGGAAATATACTGGATACATAAACTGGGTAGCCTGCTACCTGTGGGATTCAACTCCGAGTTTGATATAATCAACTATTGGAATAGGTGAAACTTCCTTCCACCAGCATCACTAATATATATATTTTTAAAAGGGTTTTTTCTTCCCTTGTAGAGATTGATACTTTATCTTTATAGATAGTGATGCAGTATTTTGGTTCTCTATGGTCATACTTGATAGCTTTAGAGGATATTCCACTTCTCATATGAATACCTGAATATCTAATAATACGCTATTTTATATTATAGCATATTGCTTATTTGCACACTTGTGAATAAGCAATGGTAATGAATTAAATATAAATATATTATTTGATTATATTTATGTTTGGATTTAGGGCATATGTAATTTATATTACATTTTATATGTCCTTATTTTCCGTTTAGTCAAA
This sequence comes from Bombina bombina, assembly GCF_027579735.1. Classification (NCBI taxonomy): domain Eukaryota; kingdom Metazoa; phylum Chordata; class Amphibia; order Anura; family Bombinatoridae; genus Bombina; species Bombina bombina. The sequence continues at coordinate 1,237,360,300 of NC_069500.1, read as the reverse complement.
TGATATATTTAGTACTAGTATTATCAGCTCAGGTTAAAATTACACAATTTAATAATTAATATCTAGGTTTGAGAAAGTTGCATGTATATTTTTGTACATATAAATATATATATCTCCTTATCCACTACCATATCAGTCCATTATGTTATAGGTTGTTAATTCATAGATATTGATATGTGTTACTTTTATGAATTATCTGCTTTACAAATGTGTATTTACGCTTTTCTTGAAACAGTGAATAAACAGTTAAAAAATGGGATGATTTGGATTCTCCAATTGGAGGACACCATTTCATTTAAATACCCTGCACACCAGGTAGATTTTAAGTTTATGACTACGGTCCTTTTGACCGAAACTGGTCAAACTCTTTTCTTCCCTATTTTTTAACATTGTTGGAGCACCAGTCTTGTTTTATGGAATACAAATAAAGTTACTATTTTTAAGGATCACAGCTCTTGTGTCTGATTCATAGAGGACAAGGGAATCACTTTCTTTTTTCACATTTTTCACCAATAATAATAGTTTAATATACCACTCTGCTAGAACACTAGACTATAGCCTCAATATATAATATTTATTTGATCTTAACATATTTAATATATTGCATTATATTTATATTTGTTTCCCGTGTATTATCTACATTTTCCTAATAGGTCTCTTTCACTTATCTCTAACTGTGTTATTTTAAGCCGTTCCAGCATCTCTCGTTTGTGGAACTCAAAGATTTCATACAGACATGGCATGAGATCCTGGATTGAGAAAGATTGAATCTCATTAAAATATGTACAAGAACTGGTAAATCGGAATTTGTCCAAAAAGGAAAGGGAAGCTATTCTCACTATTAAGAAGAACAGTAATATAGTTATATGTTCAGCTGATAAGGGGGGCTCTATCATTCTCCTTAATAGAGTAGATTATATAAACGAAGCCTTGAGATGACTGACAAATGAGGAAGATTATTGTCTACTACCCAGAAATCCAACACAGTTTTATCAAAAATAATTGAAACATATCTTAGATGATGGGCAAGACCAGGGATTTATAGATGAGAAAACAGCATACTATCTTATGGTTGAGCATCTAAAAATTCTAATATTTCATCATCTACATAAGATCCATAAATCTCTCTCAAATGTCAAAGGTAGGCCCATTGTGAGTGGCATTGACTCTCTGCTGGAACATATGTCACAATGGCTAGATGCCCTTATTCAACCTATGGTAATATCTTTACCATCATATTTGAGAGACACCAAACAGGTTTTACAGATTATGGAAACAGTCTGAAAAAGGAGCGTTGTTTCTTGTTCCAAATATATACCACTTCTAAAGAATAGTCAAGTCTGTTCATATGAACTTAGAGTGTTTATTTTCCATGATATTCCCTTTGCCTTCAGCAATTGTTTTTTGAAGAAGATTATCAAATATGGCAAAGTCCTGTTCAGAACTGCGTTTATTCATTTCAACTTGCAGAGAATCAATTTCTGTTCTTACACTCAGCAGTTGTTGGTTTTTATAATCACTCAACATTAGCATAAGCCGAGAGGAACATTCTGACAGGATCTCATTCCATGCCTGTATGAAATCTTTGTCTGTGACCTCAAACGTGGAGAATTTATAAATCCGAAGTCCCCTGGGTATCATTTTCTCTTTAATGTACTTATCAAAGGTCCAGATGTCCCATTAAAGTTTTGCCTCCTTTAATAGACATGTTTCCATTGTATCAAATAAAACACTCAGGGACAGATCTGCTTTTTCCTCAGAAAAAATCCGTTCACAATCTGTGATATTAGCTTCACTGACTTCAACAGTTCTTAAAGAGTAATATTTTGTATTGCTTTCCATTATGCTTAAGGTTTAACCCTGAGATAAATTCTCACACTACGCAAACTACCCAAAAATGACAAATGTGGAAGATTATTGTGTACTACCCAGAAATCCAACACAGTTTTTTTTTAAATGAATTTAAACATATCCTAGATGATGGGCAAGAACAGGGATTTATAGATGAGAAAACGGCAGAATATCTTTTGGTTGAGCATCCAAAAATTCCCATATTTCATCATCTACCTAGAATCCATAAATCTCTCTCAAATGTCCATTGTGAGTGACATTGACTCTCTGCTGGAACATACGTCACAATAGCTAGATGCCCTCATTCAACCTATGGTAATATCTTTACCATCATATTTGAGAGACACCAAAAAGGTTTTTTTTTTTTTTTCAAAAATATTTTTTATTTTAAGATAAACTTGTGAATAACAACAACATGTTATACAGTTTTTTTGCATATACATAGGTTTTTCTGAAATCACAGTGAGAGTGTCATCATAAGCAAATACAGGTCATATCATATACCCACAAGGGTCTTACAGTTTACATAATCGTAGAAGAAAGGACATTACAGTTTAACCAATCTGAATTATGATGATTAGCAGGGCATAATAATCATAGGTATGAACTCAGCATTATGGTAATTACAGCAAGTTAGTCTAATGAAAATCATTATCTTGCTTCTCTCAGTGATCCGACAGATCAATTTCAGCGTGCACCTCCAGGCGGGGCAAATCGCCCCACAAGAAGTAGGGACAGCAGAAAATAGGGGCCGGGGTAGGGGAAATAGGTTGCACAGTGTAGGAAGAGAGGGGGGGGGGGGTTAGGGGAATGGAAGAAGAAGGAGTGAAAGCATAGGTCAGTGATTGCAGATGAAAGAGAATAGGCGGGGGAGTTTGTTATAAGAGTCAAGATCTATCCACCTATCTATTGTTTTCTTGGTGATAGAACCAAGGTTCCCAGATCTGCCAGTAGAGATCTTCTTTATCTATATTGAAGTAGAAACTCTGTTCCATCTTGGCATATGTCTGTATTATGGGGATAATAACTGTTATGTCAGGGGGTTGAGTCTGTTTCCAAGCTCTCGCTATCGCCAACTTAGTGGCAGCGAGAACAAAAATTAACAATTTAGACAGGGGAGCCTGAATGTGTCTCGGGAATACATGTAGCAAAGCCATATCAGGGGTGAGTGATCTATTCAGTCCAAGGGCAGAGCAGAGGGAGGACACCTGCGTCCACAAATGTTTTAATTTAGGACATTCCCACCATATATGAATATCGGACCCTCTTGATTCGCAGTCTCTCCAGCAGAGAGGGGAGGTTGTAGGAAACATCTGTGAGAGTCTAGAGGGGGTATAATACCATTTTAGAAACAATTTCATATATGATTCTAGAGTGTTCGCACAGTGCACTGTCTTCTTGGTTAGAGTCATAGCCATGTGCAGATCTTTGTCAGTAATTGGTCTGGACAAGTCTCCCTCCCATGCTCTAAGTTGCCAAGGTCTGTCTTTGTTTGTGGACGAGAGTAGTAAGCTATAGTGGAATGAGATAAGTTTAGGGGTCTTAACAGTGAGTTGCCACAATTTTTCCCAAGCGGTCAGAGGTCTATTAGGACCTTTAGGGAACCCCCAAGAGACCAGGAAGGTGTATAGTCTAGAGTACTCAAATTTAAGCCATATAGGGGGGTTTGGAATGACAGATTCTATATTGTTCGGGCCTACCAGAGTGTCTGAGGAATATAGCTGGGAGATCATTTTCAGATCCCAAACACCCCAGTGCTGTACGTGTGTGTCCGGTAGGGCTGCAAGCAAGGCGGGCAAAGACTGGATAGGAGATGGATGTGGGGCAACCTCTGGCAGGTTCCTGAGGTTGTGCCAAATTTTCAAGTTGTCTCTGATAATGACATTCTTTATTCCCAACGTATCCAGTCGGTAGGTGGGAATCCATGGTAAATCAGCCAAACTCAGACCTGTAGGGAGATCAGAGGCCTCTATAGTCTTCCAACCTTGCGGTTCACCCTTATCTGCCCAGGCTAAGATATGAGAGAGCCTAGCGGCTTCATAGTATCCACGAATACTAGGCATAGCTACGCCTCCCTGCTCATACTTTTTCTGAAGGATCTTTGCTGCTATATGAGGCTTAGATTTGTCCCAGATATATTTTTGACCAAGAGATTGGAACTTGTCTATAAGGGCACTAGGAACATTAAGAGGTAAGCAGCGAAAGTAATAGAGAATTTTAGGTAGGATCGTCATCTTAAAAGATGCTATGCGGCCTAGCCAAGAGATCTCTTTAAAGTTCCATGAGGTGGTGAGCTCGGTAACTTCTTTAATAATGTCTGAGTAGTTTATGGAAAGTACTGCTCTCCGATCTGCACCAAGTTGAATCCCCAAGTGTCTGATGGTGGAATGTGACCATTGAAAGGAGTATGAGGTTCGCAGAACATCTAGTTCAAAGGCAGGAAGACCAACCGGCAAAGCCTCGGTCTTTGAAACGTTAACCTTATAATAACTATGGGCACCAAATTTGGAAACAAGGTCAAGAAGGGCAGGTAGGGAGCCTAATGGGTTTGTGAGGAATAATGTCACGTCATCCGCGAACAATGCTATTTTTTCTGTTTGACCAGAAAACTGTACTCCCCGTATCGTACGTGAGTTTCTAATGGCTTGGGCCAAAGGTTCAATGGCTAATGTGAAAATTAAGGGCGATAGGGGGCACCCCTGCCTAGTACCGTTAGTGATATGAATTTCCGGAGAGGCAAAACCCAAGCCCTTAACAACCGCTGATGGACAGGAGTATAAGGCGCGGATAGCTGTAACTACTTCGTCTGGTATGCCAAATTGGGCTAATGTGCACCATAAGTAATCCCATCTGACCCTGTCAAACGCTTTTTCTGCGTCTAAGGACAGGGCCAGCATGGGAATTTTTAAACGAGACGCTTCTGTGAGGATATTAAGCATTTTCCGAGAATTATCCGGTCCCTCTCTACCAAAGGTGAATCCAACTTGATCTGAGTGTACTACCTTCGGGAGTAAGGTATTAAGGCGGTTGGCCCAAAGTTTGGCATAAAGTTTCACATCTCCATTAATCAATGAGATTGGTCTGTAACTAGTACATTGTGTTGGGTCTTTATTCGGCTTGGGGATAGGTAGAATTATTGCCTGCAGGTATTCGTTAGCAAACAGACCTGACTCTCGAGCCTCCAAAAAAACCTTGAGGAGGATTTTATTCAGATCAGATTTAAAGAGCTTATAGAAGGATGCCGGGTACCCATCAGGGCCCGGGGCTTTATTATTTTGGGTATGCTTGATGGCTAAGTTAATTTCAGTTAGAGAGAATGGGGCCTTAAGTGTTTCTTTATCTACCTCTGATAGTGCGGGTAGATTAAGACCTTGTAGGAAATCTTTCACTTCTGGAATAGATGATACTTCACCAGCCATTGAAGGGTGGAGATGATACAAATCAGAATAATAGGCCGCAAAGGTTTGTCCAATTTCTTTAGGCGAGGAGACCGATTTGGTTCCCTGCTTGAGTGATAGTATTCTAGCTGCCGCGGTTCTACCTCTCAGTTTGTGTGCTAAGAGCGTTGAGGCTTTATTACCCTGACAATATAGCAACTTTTTGAATCGAGTATGGGCTTCTCTTACCCTTTCCAGCTCCCTATCCGCTATTTGCGTTCTAAGAGTTTTGATTTTATCAGCTAGAGGGCTCGACGGGGAGGTCTTATTTTCTTGCTCAGTCCGTCGTAGCTCTGTCATAAGAAGGCCCAAAGGGGCTTTCATCTGATGCCTAAGTTTTGCCTGTCTCCGAATGCAGATCCCTCTCACATATGCCTTCAGGGCGGCCCAAACTGTTTGAGATGGCATACCCGGAGTTTCATTTAGCTGTAAGAATTCTCTAATAGAATTTTGGAGAGAAGTCCTAAAAGGCTTGTCCTGTAGGGCCTGCTTAGGAAATTTCCAACCAGGCCTAGACATAGTTGTTTGGTCAGTGGAGAGGGTAAACATGAGAACATCATGATCCGACCAAGCACAGACCTTTATATGTGATATTAAAACTCTGTCAAGTGTCCATGAATCCGTGAAAAAGTGGTCTAATCTCGAGTAAGAGTGATGGGGTCTAGAGAAGTATGTGTAATCTCTGTCACTGTGGTGGTATGCCCTCCAAATGTCATATAGATTGTGCTGGATTATATGCTGACGGAATCTGTTGGCAGTAGCTATAGTATACGTGTCAATTTCTTTCCCCCTCTGAACTTTCTTGTCGACTAGGGGGTCCCACACCATATTGAAATCACCTCCTAGAATCAGAGTTCCAGCCTTATATTTTTCTATTTTAGACAGTACCTTTTTCAAGAATTTAGGTTGTGATTGGTTAGGGGCATAAATATTTACTAGTGTGAATAGAATACCGTTAAGCTTACAGGTGAGCAAGAGATATCTACCCTCAGAGTCTTTCTCCTCATAGATATGTTCATATTGCATGGTTTTATGTATGGCAATAGCTACCCCTCTAGATTTTTCAGAGTGGGAGGCTAGAATCACAGTAGGATAGTCAGGGGTTCTGTACGGGGCCTGGGAGGATGCCAGCCAGTGTGTCTCCTGTAGGAAGATAATATGTATTTTGAGAGCCTTCATAGTGTTTGTAAGCATACTTCGTTTATCTTGTGAATTAAGACCCTTGGCATTTAGTGTTGCAAAAGAGATATTGTTGGAGATTGACATTTTTGCAGGCTTAGAAAGCTGGGAAGGAGAGAGGGAAAAAGATAGCGGAGAGAGAGACAGAGTTAAGGCACAAAAACTTACCCCGCCCGAAGGTGCACACCTAGAGACGACTCCCAATAATCTTAAATTGAGAAGTTCTGGTCTCTGTTCAGAAAGGTCTCAAGAGATCAAGTTCGAGAGAAAATGTAATTGTTACCTGAAATAGGAAGTACAGTTAGTCAGAGATTCTTTATAAAATATAGAAAGTACAATCTATATCGTCATCATCAGACCAAGTCTACTCAGGTGTATTTGTTTGGGGTATAAGTGTATTCACAAGTATGATGACCCGTCGGATCATCAAATGGAGAAGCTTGTCTAAAGATTAGACCAACTTCTCCTGTCCCCTTAGGAGGGGATATCACAAATATAATTTGCGTATATGAGGGGGGGGGCGGTACAAGTATATCAACCTGAAAAATAGATTGACTAATCATGGGGGAGTGTGAACTATAGGATAACAATCATAACTTAAATTAACTAAAATAGTAACAGGGGTCTACACTTAGTGCAATTAGTCTGTTGTACGTCATTTCCATATATGCAATTTCAATTAGATCTAGTTCTAGTTTAAAACAATTCTTACTATATGCCTGATGAAGAATGTGTAGCATAAAATTCTAGGCGAATCTAGATGTAGTTTTAAGTGATTCTACAGAAGCACACCTATATCCAACAAGATTTGCAATAACATATGTATCATTTGAGGGAGTGAAGACAGAGCACCTTCCGTCCCTCAAAGGAATAGCAATCAGGTTTTGGTTGGATACAGATTTGGCTTTAATCAACTCTAATGATACGTCTATTAAACCACTTTCGGCATAAACACATTGGAGAAGGGGAGATATCTGTGACCCTTATCATCTAAAAAAGAGATGTTTAATGGGCAGTGGTAAGTCGCCACAGGGCTGAATTGCTGTTTCCAATTGGAAATCCCGAATCTCCTCCTCCACAACGTGAAAACAATTTCTACTATAAGTCTGGTAAACAGTTTGCTGCTTAGAATTCTGGGTGGATCTAGATGTAGGTTTAAATGATACTTCCTTTATATCTATGAAACAGTTTACAGCATAACCTATTTGAAGAAGGGGAGATAGTCACGATCCTGATCCTCTAAAAAAGAGATGTTTAATATATAGAGGCAAAACGCCTCAGGACGGATTTTCTGTTATCTACAGGGAATCCCGAATCTCCTCCTCTTCAACATAAGGTAAGTACCTAAACAGAGATAAAAATGCATCAAACAAATTTAGCAATAACATATGTATCATTTAAGGGTATGCAACATGTCATTTTCCACCTCTTAGAAGAACAGCAAATATGCTTCAGCCGAATCTAGATTTGGCTTTAATCAGCTCTTATGATATGTCTATTAAACCGCTTGCAGCATAAACAGATTGGAGAAGGGGAGATATTCGCAACCCTCATCATCCGAAAAAGAGATGTTTAGTGGACAAAGGCAATATGCCTCAGGGCAGATTTTCCGTTTCCAGCAGGAAATTCCGAATCTCCTCCCCTACAACCTGAAACAGATATCTAAACAGAAACATAAGTACATACAACAGGGCTTATAGTGACATATAAATCATTTGAAAAAAGTGCTATCATATCATTTTTTATCTCTCAGGAGAGCAGCAACAGAGGAAATTTGTCCTCCTATTGATGGTTTTTGTGGCCCAGGTGTGAAATCTAGGGCTCCAGCCCATAATATAGGTTGAGAGGCCTGAGAGGATGTATCCAGGCCAGAAGTATTAGGCATTGAGTTCCTTCTTATTCTGGGTTCAGATGCTATCAGTCCCCACTCTTTTAACAAGTCAAATCCCTCCTGGATGGTAAGAATAGTATGGGTTTCGCCCTTATTTGAAACTACCAGTTTCGTCGGGTAGCCCCATCTATACCTAATATTTTCTGCTCTTAGGATTTGGGTAATGTTTCTAAAGGTCCTTCTTCTTTGTAGAGTGAAGCTTGAGATGTCTGGAAATACAGAGAGCTGCTGAAATTTAGTTGGTAGTTGTGGTTTATTGGCCAATTCTTTTAAAATCTTCTCCTTATGAGTGAAAAAATGTATCCTAGCGAGGACATCTCTTGGCTTATCTTGAGAAACCGACCGTGGTCTCGCCACCCTGTGGACCCTATCTAGTAGGAAACTTGTTGGGTCAGTATCAGGCAGTATAGCCTTGCAAAACTCTAAAACATAGGGTTCCAGATCTTGTGAGCCAACATCTTCAGATATTCCTCGGAACCTCAAATTATTCCGTCTGGACCTGTCTTCCATATCAGCCAATTTTATCTCCAAGTCTGATAACTGGGTTGCCAAGCTCTGGGAATATGCCAGGAGATGAGCCTGATCTACCGTAAGATCTTCTTGCTTGCGTTCTAGGGTGTCCGTCCTTTCTCCCAATGACGCAATTTCTCTGCGCAGCTCAGCTGTAGAACCCTTTATTTCTTTAGTTAAGGTGTCTTGAAGAAGGTTCATGCGCTTGGTGAGAGCATCAACAATAGATGTAGACATTGCGTCTGGTGTGGGAGCTTGAGAATTAATACTGTTGTCAGATTCGCTGTCATCCATGACAGAAGCAGAGTCTCGGTATGTTTGAGACAGATGGCCTTTAAAGTGGTCAGCTACTGTCTTCTTGGGTGGTTGAGATAGCCTTGGTTTTCTTCTAGAGCTTTGGGACATGCTCAGTTTCCTGTCCTCAGTCGCAGGAGAGTAGATAGCTGGAATCTAGTCAGATATTGCACCAAATAGTAGAATAGCGACTATAAAGGGTAGATTGTAGAAAATTGTGACATAGTCCCCCTGACGTCAATCTTAAATTAGGCAGCCATATTCAGCATATTAACATCAGACAGGGAAAGGTGTAACAATAAATTGTATAGTAATAAAATGTCCTGCTTTATGTCATATAGAGACTGATTCTTTAATATCCTACAGAGCATAGATAGTGCAGTATTATTTAGGGTGCAGATGCTTGTTAAGTCTCTTTGTCACTGCGCTCGTACTGTGTGCGCCAAGATAGTGTAGAGAGAGTCTAGTGTGGTCACTCCGGCCCTACAATCTGTATTTGACATAAATTGAAAGCGTGCTTCAGAATCAACCTCAAATAATTATGTGGATAGAGCGTATAGAGGTATTCACAAAAAACTTGTGTATAAATATGTCAGAAGTAGGCCCTTTCTAATGCTGAGATAAAGACCTTTAGGGCAGCTATGAGGCTGTGGTGTCTTGCTGGTGGCCTGATAATAGTAAATATGCTGGTGGTTAATGGTAGGCCTCAGGTACAGGAAGGAGTCTTATAAGCTTTGACAGGGCCTACCGAGGTTAGTAACTAGACGCCAGGTATAGTTATCCCGGTTGTATAGCCAGCAGGGTTTTAACATAAAAGTGTCTTTATAGGTGTATAACACTCTTACCCGGTCTCCTCTGTCGTGTCTGTTCTGCTGCCAGGTGCGGGTAGGCAGGCCGCAAGATGGCGGCGGTTCGCGCCTAATAGGCTGTGGCGCACTTTAATTCTGAAGACTTTGGTCCCCCACCTCAATCCAATGCAAGCTCCGGGTTGTAGTTCCAGGGAATCGGATGGCCCTGGTGAATGGTAAGTTTAAATGTGCGTCCTCTATGAAGGATTAGCCACCCGATATCCCCAAGCAGATTCAGAGTTGGTAATAGTCTGCTGTTCCGGAGCGGAGCCCCGACCCTCCGGACAGCTAAGGCAAGAGCAGGGGTATCTCTGCGAGGTCAGATGGTCTAGCAGATCAGAGCCAAGTCTCTGCTTTGTCGGTAGTTGCGCTCGTGCGAGGGCCAGTATGAGGCCTCAGGTTGTCCTCCCAGTCTGACACTGCGATTGTGGGTACGCTTATGGTGGGATGGCTGTTAAGCTTCGGAATGAGAACCTCAATTCCAATGTTAGTAGAGAGGCTTCACAGGCGCCCTGGAGCGGAGCCCCGACCCTCCAGGGCCGTGTAGTCTGTGGCTGTGGGGCTGCTGTAGTTGTCCCGTAATCCGGAGGTCAATTATACTTCATCGAGTGGAGGATAGCGCCAAAAAGTTTTCTCTCTCACTTTAAGTTGGCAAGTGCTAAGGTGTTCTAGGCTGCTTTAGGATGCAAATTTTTTCAGATTTTGGAGAGTTTAATCCGCCAAATATAGAGTTTAATACACACAGGCTAACAGAGCTCGCCACTTGTGCTGCTGCTCTGTACCGCGGCTAGCTCCGCCCCCCTCGACACCAAAAAGGTTTTACTGATTATGGAAACAGTCCGATGGGAACCTCACTTCTCATGGCTTACAATTCCGATTATCTTAGCTTAGTGAAGGAATAATCTAGATTTTAGATTACATAAATAAAGAGAAAAAAGAACCAAAGTAATTAGCCCATGAAAAGGCTATTGAAGATAACAGTGTAATGATGGACCAATCAGAAGACCCATATTGTCCATAAACCGACCAATGAGCTCCCCAACTTCCTCTTTCTTGTTTAAGGCTCATGAGAAAGAAATTCCCAAAAAAACATAAAACACAAAAAAGTCCAACAATTAAAAATAAGATGAGCAGGAACCAGACATAACCCATTTAATCCACCTCGCAATGGAAGTAGGAGTTACAGGAGCATGAGGGGGAACAAAAGATAAAAGAAGTTGATTTTTTGAAGAGTCTCTAAATAAAACAGTTTTAGATTCATAAGATTTTAGACATGACACCACACATAGAGAAGGTTCAGAAGGAAAATAAGGATAAAAAATAGAAGAAGACAGAGTCTTAGTTCTACGAGATATTAGAAAAGTAACACCTTCAGGAGAAAAGGATTTAGAATTAAAATCAAGAGCCCAAACATCAGAAACTCTAAGAAAAGAGATAAGACATAATAAAGTAGCAAGTTTAGCAGAAATTTGTTTCAAAGACAAAGAATCATTAGAAGGCCAAGATCTAAAAAGAGAAAAAATCAAATCAACATCCCAAAAGGAATTATATTTTGGAGAAGGAGGATTTTTTAATCTAATAGATTTCAAAAGACGACAAACTAATGGGTGTTTACCAATAGGAGAATTATTAATATAATCATGTCTAGCAGAAATAGCAGACCGAGAAAGATTAATAGTTCTATAAGCCAGTCCACTGTCAAAAAGATGAGAAAGAAAATTCAAAACTTGATTTAAAGGAGCTGAAAAGGGATCGAAGTTCCTAGACAAGCACCAGCTAGACCATCTGGACCATGCGGAAAAATAGGATTTATGGGTTCCCGGAGCCCATGATTCCCGCATGAGAGATTTAGCTGATTCCAAAAGTTTGTGGAGATTTCTGATTTCCCCGTAATTGACCAAGCTATCAGTTTGAGGGATTGGTTTAGAATAAGATTGTGAAGACTGCCTACAGGATCTAGAAGAAGTTCTGGGAACAGAGGGAGAAGAAGAGGAGGTTTGAACAACATTTCCAGAGAGGGAAACCAAGATTGAGTTGGCCAGAGAGGAGTTATCAGAAGAAGGGATAAGAGATTTCTGCGAACTACTGAAATCGTCCGAGCAATCAGAGAAAAGGGGGGAAAAGCGTAAGATCCGTGGAGAGGCCACGGTTGAAGAAATGCATCTATAGCTAAAGCATCCGGATCCGGACGCCAACTGAAATATTGAGGAAGTTGATGATTGATTCGAGATGCAAAAATATCTAGAGAGAAGGGACCGTGAAGGGATTGAATTAAAAGAAAAATGTCTCTGTTTAACATCCAATCGCTGGAATCCTTCAGGAAACAGGAACCCCAATCCGCAGCTGAATTTAATAGACCGGGAATATATTCTGCTTTGATGGAAATATTCCTGTCCAGACACACATGGATAAAATCTTTGGTAATGTTGGATACATTTCTTGATTTGGTACCGCCTAAACGATTGAGGTATCTGACAATAATCCATGTGAAAATCCATGGGGCAGATGAAAGGCCAAAAGGAAGACAAGTGAAATTCCAAATTTGATTGTCCCATGAAAAGGTTAGGTATTTCCAATGCTCTGGTGAAATAAGAACAGTTAGATAAGCATCGGACAGATCCAACCTGACTAGCCAGTCGTTGTCTAAAAGACAGTCTCTTAAAAGATGGATACCTTCTAATTTGAAGTGGTTGTATGAAACGAAAGCGTTTAAAGATCTGAGATTTATCACTGGTCTGAATTGACCATTTTTCTTTTTCACAAGAAAAATATTGCTGAAAAAGGCTAAATGAGAATTTAAACTTGGAGATATAGGGGGGTAGTTATCAAGCCGTCAACCTCAAATACGCTGGAATTCCGCAGCGTATTTGTGGAGATGCTGATTCGCCTTAGTTATCAAAGGCTACAGACCGGCAAAAGTAGAATTTTGTGACGTAAACTTCGATCCGCCGGACTCAGTCCGACACAGATCGATTCTTACGTCACTACAGATGTGCCGCACAATCTGACTACTTTTGCTAGTTATCAAAAAACTAGCAGGTACGCTCGGCACTTTTCCGGCCCAGCGAACCTGGTTTTCAAACCGCCACCCTGGAGGCGGCGGATCCCATAGGAATCAATGGGAGTCTGACCATAGCGAAAGTACAAGTTCGCTGCTGCCAGACATCCCATTGATTCCTATGGGAGATGTCTGCACCTAACACCCTAACATGTACCCCGAGTCTAAACACCACTAATCTGTCCCCCCTACACCGCCGCAACTAAATAAAGTTATTACCCCCTAAACCGCCGCTCCCGGAGCCCGCCGACACTATAATAAATATGTTAACCCCAAAACCGCCGCTCCCGGAGCCCACCGCAAGCTACTCTATACATATTAACCCCTAAACTGCCGCTCCCGGAGCCCACCGCCACCTACATTATACCTAGTAACCCCTATCCTGCCCCCCCTATACCGCCGCCCTCCATAATAAATTTATTAACCCCTATCCTGCCCCCCCTACACCGTCGCCACCTATAATAAATTTATTAACCCCTATCCTGCCCCCCACTACGCCGCTGCCACTGTAATAAAATTATTAACCCCTAAACCTAAGTCTAACACTAACCCTAACACCCCCCTAACTTAAATATTAATTAAATAAATCTAAATAATATTTCTCTTATTAAATAAATTAATCCTATTTAAAACTAAATACTTACCTTTAAAATAAACCCTAATATAGCTACAATATAAATAATAATTATATTGTAGCTATCTTAGGATTTATTTTTATTTTACAGGTACCTTTCAGTTTATTTTAACTAGGTACAATAGCTATTAAATAGTTATTAACTATTTAATAGCTTACCTAGCTAAAATAAAGAGAAATTTACCTGTAAACTAAAAACTAACCTAAGTTACAATTACACCTAACACTACACTATACTTTAATAAATTATTCCTATTTAAAATAAATACTTACCTGTAAAATAAACCCTAAGATAGCTACAATATAATTAATAATTACATTGTAGCTATCTTAGGATTTATATTTACAGGTAACTTTGTATTTATTTTAGCTAGTTAGAATAGTTATTAAATAGTTATTAACTATTTAATAACTACCTAGCTAAAAGAAATACAAAATTACCTGTAAAATAAATCCTAACCTAAGTTACAATTAAACCTAACACTACACTATAATTACATTAATTAAATAAATTAACTACAAATAACTACAATTAAATACAATTACATAAACTAACTAAAGTACAAAAAATAAAAAAAGCTAAGCTACAAAAAATAAAAAAAATAAGTTACAAACATTTAAAAAAATATTACAACAATTTTAAGCTACTTACACCTAATCTAAGCCCCCTAATAAAATAACAAACCCCCCCAAAATAAAAAAATGCCCTACCCTATTCTACATTAAAAAAGTTCTAAGCTCTTTTACCTTACCAGCCCTTAAAAGGGCCTTTTGTGGGGGCATGCCCCAAAGAATTCAGCTCTTTTGCCTGTAAAAGAAAAATACCACCCCCCCAACATTAAAACCCACCACCCACATACCCCTAATCTAACCCAAACCCCCCTTAAAATAACCTAACACTAATCCCCTGAAGATCATCCTACCTTTAGTCGTCTTCACTCAGCCGAGCCACCGATGGAACTGAAGAGGACATCAGGAGCGGCAGAAATGATCATCCAAGGGGCGCTGAAGAAATCTTCCATCCGGGCGAGGTCATCTTCCAAGAGGCGCTGAAGAAGTCTTCTATCCGGTCGAGGTCATCTTTCAAGCCGGGTCTTGAATCTTCATCCCGCCGACGCGGAACATCCTTCTTTCCCGACGGACTACCGACGAATGAAGGCTCCTTTAAGGGACGTCATCCAAGATGGCGTCCCTTCAATTCCGATTGGCTGATAGGATTCTATCAGCCAATCGGAATTAAGGTAGGAAAAATCAGCCAATCAGATTGAGCTCGCATTCTATTGGCTGATCGGAACAGCCAATAGAATGCGAGCTCAATCTAATTGGCTGATTGGACTTGATTGAACTTGAATCTGATTGGCTGATTCAATCAGCCAATCAGATTTTTCCTACCTTAATTCCGATTGGCTGATAGAATTCCATCTTGGATGACGTCCCTTAAAGGAGCCTTCATTCGTCGGTAGTCCGTCGGGAAAGAAGGATGTTCCGCGTCGGCGGGATGAAGATTCAAGACCCGGCTTGAAAGATGACCTCGCCCGGATAGAAGACTTCTTCAGCGCCTCTTGGAAGATGACCTCGCCCGGATGGAAGATTTCTTCAGCGCCGCTTCGAGTATCACTTCATCGGATGGAAGATTTCTTCAGCGCCCCTTGGATGATCATTTCTGCCGCTCCGGATGTCCTCTTCAGTTCCATCGGTGGCTCGGCTGAGTGAAGACGACTAAAGGTAGGATGATCTTCAGGGGATTAGTGTTAGGTTATTTTAAGGGGGGTTTGGGTTAGATTAGGGGTATGTGCGTGGTGGGTTTTAATGTTGGGGGGGTTGTATTTTTCTTTTACAGGCAAAAGAGCTGAATTCTTTGGGGCATGCCCCCACAAAAGGCCCTTTTAAGGGCTGGTAAGGTAAAAGAGCTTTGAACTTTTTTAATGTAGAATAGGGTAGGGCATTTTTTTATTTTGGGGGGGTTTGTTATTTTATTAGGGGGCTTAGATTAGGTGTAAGTAGCTTAAAATTGTTGTAATATTTTTTTAAATGTTTGTAACTTATTTTTTTTATTTTTTGTAACTTAGCTTTTTTTATTTTTTGTACTTTAGTTAGTTTATGTAATTGTATTTAATTGTAGTTATTTGTAGTTAATTTATTTAATTAATGTAATGCTAGTGTAGTGTTAGGTTTAATTGTAACTTAGGTTAGGATTTATTTTACAGGTAATTTTGTATTTCTTTTAGCTAGGTAGTTATTAAATAGTTAATAACTATTTAATAACTATTCTAACTAGCTAAAATAAATACAAAGTTACCTGTAAAATAAATATAAATCCTAAGATAACTACAATGTAATTATTAATTATATTGTAGCTATCTTAGGGTTTATTTTACAGGTAAGTATTTATTTTAAATAGGAATAATTTATTAAAGTATAGTGTAGTGTTAGGTGTAATTGTAACTTAGGTTAGTTTTTAGTTTACAGGTAAATTTCTCTTTATTTTAGCTAGGTAAGCTATTAAATAGTTAATAACTATTTAATAGCTATTGTACCTAGTTAAAATAAATTGAAAGGTACCTGTAAAATAAAAATAAATCCTAAGATAGCTACAATATAATTATTATTTATATTGTAGCTATATTAGGGTTTATTTTAAAGGTAAGTATTTAGTTTTAAATAGGATTAACTTAGTTAATAAGAGAAATATTATTTAGATTTATTTAATTAATATTTAAGTTAGGGGGGTGTTAGGGTTAGTGTTAGACTTAGGTTTAGGGGTTAACAATTTTATTACAGTGGCGGCAGCGTAGTGGGGGGCAGGATAGGGATTAATAAATTTATTATAGGTGGCAACGGTGTAGGGGGGGCAGGATAGGGGTTAATAAATTTAATATAGGTTGCGGCGGGTTCAGGGAGCGGCGGTTTAGGGGTTAAACTATTTATTTATTTGCGGCGAGGTGCGGGATCAGCAGGATAGGGGTTAATAACTTTATTATAGAGGGCGATGGTATAGGGGGGGCAGGATAGGGGTTACTAGGTATAATGTAGGTGGCAGCGGTGTCCGGGAGCGGCGGTTTAGGGGTTAATACATTTATAAGACTTGCGGCGGGGTCTAGGAGCGGCGGTTTAGGGGTTAGTAACTTTATTTAGTTGCGGGGGGCTACGGGGGCGCCGGTTTGGCGGGTAGAACAGTGTAGTTTAGTGTGAGTGCTTAGTGACAGGCTAGCAAGAAAGCTGTCAAACAGCCGAAGAGCAGAGAGATCGGATGAGTGATAACTCTCACAGTCCGCTGCTCATCGCCCCCTGGCTTTTTGACAGCTTTACTTGATAACTTAGGCGAAATTTTTCAGGTCCGCGGCGGCGATGTGAGGCGAGCTTAGGCGGGCGTATTGGGCCGGCGAAGGCAGGAAAGTTGACACGTTGATAACTACCCCCCATAGCATCTTTTAAATGAAGATTTTTTATTTCTTTTTGGATTTGAACTCTGTCTTTTAGAGAAAAGTGAATAGGAAAAGGGAGAATATTTTGGATTGGAGGAGAGACGAAATCTATTAGGACTCCTTGTACTTTTTGAAGAATCCAAGGGTCTGACGTAATATGAATCCAATTTTGCGAAAATAGAATTAGTCTTCCTCCAACTTTTGATGGGAAAAAACGTAGAGGAATAAGAGGTATTAAATTTACCTGCAGATGAGCGAGATCTTGTTCTGAAGCGGGAACCTCTTTGTTGCCATGGTCTGGCACGTGATGGGAAAAAATTTGAGGGATGACTTTGTTCTTGGTAGGTTCTGTTGAAATTGTAATTTGGCTGTTGGAAATGAGGTCTGGAAATAAAAGAGGCACAGCCAGGAAAGCGACCTCTTCCTTTGCCGGCCCTGTCAGAGAAATTCTGAGATTGCAAAATTTTTCTCATATTGTTTTTAACTTTATTAAGAGTTGTAAAAGTATTGGCATACTGATTAAGATCTTTCAAGAAAACATCTCCGAAAAGAAAACCATCTCTATCTGAATGTAGTTCATTATTTGCGAAATCGCAAATTTTAGGGTTAATTCTACGTAAAATGTTCTTACGTCTTTCAATAATCATGTTTGCGTTGGTATTACCAACAAAAGATAAGATTCTTTGCACCCACTCTCTAACTGTAATAGGGTCCATGTTTGTGTCATTTAAAACAGTTTCTTCTGAAAGCTCAAAAATTTTTGTTATTGGGCCGATAGTATCCAATAATCTATCCTGGCAGTTTTTCCAGGATCTATCAAGGCCCTTTTTTAATTTGTAACCAGGCGATCCTATGAACTTAATAACTTTAGGATCGATATCAGGGGTTAAATTACTGTTATGTGGGAGAAGTGGTCTAGGGCATTCTGCCCTCATATTATTTCTTGCACGTTTCATTAAAGCTTTCTTTAGCTGGAAATCTACAAATTTAGCAATATCAAGGGATGGAAACCATTCTGAGGAGCGGGGATGTTGTAAAGTATCCGCATTGAAACCCGGGTTCCCCAAAGGGTCATTAAAACTTTTTTCATCCTCAGAAAATTTTTTGTTATGTTTTTTGAATTTTTTCTTTTTAGTTTCAGAATCTGAAGAATCAGATTCATAATTAGAGGATTTTTTGTCAGATATATCATGAAAAGAATCAGAATTCACAGATGTAGAAGAATCTGAATCTATTTCCTTAACAAAATGTTCTGTTACTTGTTTAACAGCTCCCTTTTTATGTCCCCTGGGAGTTAGGGTTCTCATCGCAGATTTTTTAATTCCTTTGCCGCCAGGAATAGGAATATAAGATAATATCTGTTTAGATTTAGAAATTAGTTTCTTGCTAGTTTTAACAGCAGCAGACGCCGCTTTTCTTTTAATGGCTTTCTTTAGGGAGGATTGTGCCAATAAATTAGTCATGTGAGACATAATTTTACCTAATGAATTGTCTATCATCTTTTGAACTGATTGTTCAGTGAGAGGAACAGATGATGAAGTGTCCTGAGACATAATGAAATAAAATTAAATAAACTATTACCAATACTTAAAAAACAATTAACAAAATAAATATGAATAAAATAAACTTATAATACATTTTCAATAAAAAAAATTCTCTGACAGAAAAAGTATGTAAAAATTGTAAATAAAATTTTATTATTATATTCAAATAACTTTCCTCAGTAATAAATGGAAATGGCCACCGGAGGGCAATGTACACCTAGAAAATGAAAAAAGAGAAGAAAATACGTTGAGCCAAGAGAAGATATTACAATGTTGCAACTTAAAATATTTCCACTACAGAGGAGGAGTACCGAGAGAAGCGTCTGCAAGGAGGGAGCATCAATGACGCACTAACAAAATGGGTGGCGAGAACCTCACAGCAGTAACGCCCACAAGATGGCGAGTATAAGGAAAAAACAAGCAGAGAACGGAACTGACAGGTAAGAGCAAGGCAGCAGAGGAAAATGAAATAATAATAAATAATGAACGATAAGAGGGTAAAATTAACAATCTGGGGACAAAACAAAATATAATAAAGTTAAAAAACGGAAAGAAAATGTTTTGAAAAAAACGCAGTTAGGAAATAAAGAAGAAGGGAAAACGCAGAGAAATAAAAAGAAATAATAATGAAAATAGTTAAAAGATAAAAAGAGAATAGAAAAAATATATATAAGAAAAAACAGGGACAGAAAAAATAAATAAGGATAATAATAATGAATAATAATATAATTTTTGAGAGACAAAAATATAGCACACTTATCTTTTCAATGAGCAGCAAAAGAAAGAGGAAGTTGGGGAGCTCATTGGTCGGTTTATGGACAATATGGGTCTTCTGATTGGTCCATCATTACACTGTTATCTTCAATAGCCTTTTCATGGGCTAATTACTTTGGTTCTTTTTTCTCTTTATTTATGTAATGTGTTTTATTGTTCTTTAAAATGCTGCACACTAGTAGTAAAGGAAAGTAAAGCAAATATGAAGTCTCTGGTCTTGTAATAAAATTGATGCTATTGCACTTTATTCCTCTATCACCGATGACAAATGTTTATTGGCATTGAAGTTTTTCCTGACACAAAACACTGCATTCACTAAGGAATTTCAAGATTATATTGTTACTGTGGCACAATTTCTATTGACACATAACGTTATCCAATTTGAAAATGTATTTTACCTACAGAGACGCAGCACAGCTATGGGGCAAAGTTTGCCCCATCTTACGCCAACCTGTTTTTAGTTTAGTGGGAGCTGTGCCACGTCTTTAGTAGAGACAATCCTTTCAGATCATTGATCAAGTTATACAAAAGATTTATCGATGACCTGATTTTTATTTGGTCAGGTACGCAACAAGAAGCAGATAATTTTTTGCTTTGGCTTAATGACAATGTTGTAGGCTTCTCATTCACTTCTGAGTATCAGTCTACCTCTATTCATTTTTTGGATCTTACACCTACAGGAGAGTCTGATGGAACAGTGGCAACAGAGGTGTACCGCAAGCCTATATCAGGCAAAACCCTTTTACATGCAAACAGTTGCCACTCTAGCCATGTTCCATATGCTGTGGCTAAAGGGCAGTTCACTAGGCTGAGGCAAACTTGTTCCCAGGAGGACAAGTTCACTAAAGAAGCACTAGACTTAGAGCATAGACTAGAGGTCAGGAGCTATTTAAGCAAAGATATTAAAAGAGCTAAGAAGGAGGTTCAAACTACTCCAAGGCATGCCCTACTTAGACATAGCACATCTTCTGCAAATGAAAATAAAAATAACAGCAAACATATAAATAAGAAAACAAAGAGAGGAGTGGATTTTGTCACCAATTATAGCGCCCAGTACAATAAGATTTGTCAAATAGTTTGCAAGCACTTTAGATTGCTATCAGCAGATGATGGCCTAGTTGAAGTGGCTGACCAGGGCTTGAACTGCTCTTATAGAAAATGCAAAACTATTGGCTCAGTTTTATCCCCATCACAGCTCCACAAAAAATACAGAATAGAAAGCTCCTGGCTAACCCACCTGGGTATGTTTAGATGTGGTCACACTAGGTGCAAACCTTGTGATTATGTTGACATTATTACATACTTTCAATGCACAGTCACCAGAGAAACATTTCAAATCAATGCATGTTTGAACTGCACATCATCACATGTGATTTACCTTATCACATGTGATGTTTGCTAGGTTCAATATGTGGGTTTAACAAGTAGAGACATCAAGTCCCGTATGAGGGAACACTTCTCAACTATAACAAATGGAAAATCAACCCCTTTGGTTCAGCACTTTGCTTATTATCATAACAGAAATCTTGACACCTTTAAATGATTGCGATCGAGAAAATTGATGCACCAAAGAGAGGTAGAAATAAAGACCAGATTTTGGCTAAACAAGAGCTCTTTTGGATACTAAAGCTAAAAACTTGACTGCCAAATAGATTGAATTCCAAATATGACATTATTAATTACTGGGATTAAGTATGAAATTAGTTTTTCTTTTTGGTCTGTAATTCCTTTTCTATACTTATTCATATTTGGCCATCCTTTGAGTCATATTGTGTAATATGTTTTTGATAATATGTCCATCTAGTCAAAGAGACCTATCCTTATATGGTGTGTTATATTGTGTAAATATATCCCTTTAACGTTTATGTTTATTAATATATAAACACTTTTTGTATTTTGTATTTAGCATATTTTTTTTATTTTTTTTAAATACTGATTTTATTTTCAATATAACAAGTACATAATGGAAGTCGCAGCTTCCTATAAAAGTAAACGGCATTGTTTTACATATTTAAACAAGAAGTATACATCAAGTAAACGATATGAGTGATGGAGATGAACTTAACCCCAACTCTGATGAATAACGAGTATACTTTGAGGAAAATAAAAAGGAAGAAAAGAAAAGCAGAAAGAGGGGAGAATAGTAAAAGGAAAAAAAAGAAGAAAAGAAAAGATGCTGCATGACAGTACAATGAATCGAAGCATATCTATCAATAATCTTTTTAATTTTTATCTGTGCCTGAACTTACCAGTATATATATATGATTGAGTAATAATTTTACTAGAACATCTCCACCTATGTATCAAGAACCAAATAAAAAGTTAAAATAAAAAATGTCTTCAATGCTTTAGGTATTGTTCCAATAAATTAAGCATTTCTGCAAATACATCCATTTTATCATTTTTAAGATAATAATATTCTTCAATATTAAGTCACTCAGTGACTCTAAGCTGCCACATATGTAGAGAAGGAACCTCCTTGGCCCTCCAATTTCTGGCTAGGAGGTATCTAACGCTATTAGTCATTAAATGAAATCATTTAATGTGATGTTTGGGTTTAATTTTGGGAGGTCTGTTCAGAAGCCATATTGTTGGGTCCAATGGGAGCTGGGTTTCTAGAATGGTTTCTATTTCCCCTATAATTATTCTCCAGAAGCTCTGAATTGCATTGCACCACCACCACATGTGTGCTAAATGTCCATACCCATGTCCACATCTCCAACATCGTTTTGATTTATTGCTATATAGGCGGTTTAATTTAACCGGGGAAAGATGCCATCTGTGTAAAAGTTTTATGTTGATTTCTTGCATTGAAAGAGACATTGATGATTTGTAAACATTCTGAAATATTATGGAGCTAGTCTGAGGTAGTATTATTATACCTAGTTCATCTTCCCACTTTTCAATGAAGGTAGGAGTGTATCCCGGTTGGTTTTGAGTTAAAAGTTTATAAATTGTTGACAAGGTGTGGGTTATTGGGGGGGCCCTAACACATAGGAGCTCGAAGTTACTCAGGGGTCTGACCATATTCATGTATTGCTTATGATGAGTTATGAAGTAGTGAACCCTGGTGTAGAGGAACCAGTTGCAAAATAAGGTATATCCCCTATCTACTAAATCCTCTTGAGGTAAAAATTTTTCATTTAATGAATCGGGTTATCCCTGTAGAATGAATTTGGGGATTTTCCCTGAATGTGAATCTCTAGTGTGAAGTCAGAACCCGGAGTCGAAAGGCCCAGACTCCAACACAACCTACCCAGATGTGGTGTTCTAGATATACTGTGTTCAAGCTGAACCCATCTTTTATGTTCAAAGTGTATGCACCAATCTACTACCCTCTGTAGGAGTATGGTTTGGCGGTATTTCTCTATATTGGGTATACCCAGTCCTCCTTGGGATTTCAGGGTCTGCATGATTCAAGAGTTTATCCTCGGGGGCCGTCTGCGCCACACGTAGTCGCTAAAAGCTTTCTGTGTGGCGGAGATATAACATTTGGGGACTGGGATTGGTAGAGCCTGCATGATATACAAAAGCCTGGGAAAAATGTTCATTTTCAGAACATTTATTCTTCCCATCCAAGATATTTTTTTTGAAAGCCATGAGGAGAGGTCTCTTATAATGTTTTTTTGAATGGGGATGTAGTTTTGTTTAAATGTGTTTTCAATTGAGGTGGTTAAATCTATTCCTAAATAGTGTAGGGAGTGGGGGCACCAAGTGAACGGCATGAGTGTTTTCATTCTAGTTAGCATTGGTTCGTCTAGGTTTACGTTCAAAGCTTCGTCTTAGATAGAAGTTTAAATCTGTTGAATTTGCGTAACAAAGGAGGAATTGAGGTTTCGGGGGCAGATATAGTGAATAGTATGTCATCCGCAAATAGCGAGATTGTGTACGTTTGTGAGTCTATTTGAATACCTTTAATCAAGGAGTTCAGTCTAATTTTAGTGGCTAGGGTCTCTATAAAGCAGGCAAACAGAAGAGGGGATAGAGGTCAACCTTGGCGTGTTCCATTTTTTATTACAAATGGATTAGATAGTGTACCTTTAATCATTAGTTTAGCAGTGGGATTCGTGTATAATGCAAAGATTCTGCTGAGTAGTTTGGGTCCCATTCCCATGTTCTGTAGGGTAGCCCTAAGGAAATCCCAGCCAACACGGTCAAAGGCCTTTTCTGCGTCTATTGATAATAAAATACCAGGAATATCTTTATCTTGCATATATTGAATTAGGTTAAGGGCCCTGACCGTGTTGTCTTTTGCCTCCCTCTTAGGAACAAATCCCACCTGGTCTTGGTGTATTAAGATTGGAAAGACAGTATTAAGTCTGTTAGCTAGAACCTTCGCATATATTTTCACATCTGTATTTATTAAAGAAATGGGTCTATAATGAGATGGATTGTCCAGAGATTTTTTGGGTTTAGGGAGGAGAATAATGTGAGCCTCTAGAGAACTGGGGGAGAATTTTTGTGATTCGTCAATATGATTAAAGTATGTGTTGATATAGGGAAGAAGATCTTCCTGAAATAGTTTATAATATCGGTTACTGAAACCGTCAGGACCTGGTGCCTTATTCGCTTGGAGATCCTTGATCACCTGTTTAATTTCTTCTAATGATATGGGGTCTTCTAATTGGGCTTTCTGGTCCTCGGATAGATGTGGTAAATTAAGGGACTTTAAATAAGCATTTATGTCTTTTGTTTTGTTTTCTGGGGAATATGCTCCACTGCCAGGCTCGTTATGTAGGTTGTATAAGTTTTTGAAATATTTATGAAATATGCTGGTAATTGCTTGTGTGGAACAGTGTACATTGTTATTTTTGTCTTTAATACTAAGAATATAATTTTTCTGTTGTTTTATCCTCAGATATCTTGCCAGGGATCTGCCTGGTTTATTTTTCCCTTCGTAGTTCCATTGCTGTAGGCGTAGTGCTTGTCTTTTATGTTCCTTATTTATGTGGGTTGCTAATTTGTCTCTTTCTGCTTGAATGGCTAATAAGATAGCATGGTCTGTTGGATGCATTTTGTGTTGAGTTTCTAAAGACTCTAAGTTAGTAATTATGTTTGCGATTTGCTTGCACCGTTGTTGCTTTAATGGCCATAAACTCACCCCGTATCACACATTTATGGGCTTCCCACAGAGACGACGGAGATATGCCTACTATGTTGTTATGGCTAAAATATTCTGTTAAGGATTTAGAAATTTGTTGTATGATGCCAGGTTCAGATAGAATTTGAGCATCCAACCTCCAAATATAGTCATGTATAGGTTTAGAGGGCCACCTGAAATCTCCAATGACCGACGCATGGTCTGACCAGGTTATGGGAGTAATATGAGAGGAGGTGAACAATGAAAGACCTGTGACGTCAGTAAAAATATAATCTATATGGGAGTATTGTTTATATGGGAAAGAATAAAAAGTATAGTCCTCCTTTTCAGGGTAATATGTTCTCCAAAGATCCTGTGCAGTGAGTTTTTTCAGTGAGTTGAGTGTTTGTGTTATTTGTGATTGAGGTACTGAGCAATCTACCAGCGGGTTTAGTGGCATATTTAAGTCCCCACACATTATCAAAATTCCCTTTTGGTGTTCCAAAATAAGGTTGGCTAACTGTTTAATAAAGGCTGATTGCTGGGTATTTGAGGTATAAAAGGAGACCATGGTGATCGGTCGTCCATAAAGGAGTCCCACCATAATAATGTATCTACCTAGTTTGTCTCTTACCACCTTGATGTCTTGAAATGGGATATTCTTTTTAATTAGAATTCCTACCCCATGTTTTTTAGATTGTGCATGAGACGCATAATAGCAGAAACCAAACTTGATGTTAAATGTGTTTGGTTCTTTTCCTTTATGGAAGTGGGATTCTTGTATAAATATTAGGTCAGATTTGTTTCTATGAAAATCTCTCAATGCATGCAAACGTTTTGCTGGTATATTTAGTCCCTGTGCATTGATAGACTGAATCCTTAGTGTGTTAGATGCTAGTTTTTCTGTGGAGGTGTTCAATCATTATGATTTATCGTAAGTCTGTTAGGGTATTTGTGAAGCTTATTGTCCAGGTAATGGTGTATATAGCTAATATTTGTATCGTATACTAAGTCATGCAGCAGGAAAAGATAGATATAAGAAGAGATAGAGTACATTTTCAACAGTTTAAACATTTTAAACAAAAACATTTCCAAAAAAAAACCAATGAAATACCTCTGGTGAGGAAGTGATTCCCCCCAAATGGCCTTTTAATAAGGCATATTTTCATTATACAATAAACCTTAACTGACATTGCTTAATTAACTCTAGGTATAACATTTGTGCTATTTTCTTGCCCTGCGGGAACCAACTGTAATAATATCAACTGTTTACAAGAAATGTGCCCGGAACCCCACTGCAACCCAATGGTTGGTCCATTGTGAACAACGTTAAATAAACCAACTTATTATAAAATTTATACAAGAACATTTATCAAGTAAACCTTGCAACCTATATATGAGATCGACCTATGTGATTATGCTCTATAACGACAAGCTACATTGTGACCCAGAGACTAAATACGGTGGTACTATTTGCCAACCAAAGGCCTCACAATTGCTATATACATCAACTATATTGAAGTTAAATAAGAGTCTTATTGTGAGTTCTTTAATGCACACTTAAATATTAAACAATCATATACGACCTGTATTTTTCTGATACACGGGCCTAAGAGTAGAAGCTGGAAAGTCCTCCTTGTTAGGCAATGAGTGTTCATTTGAGTGTACCATCCAGTGTACGTTTTCTAGACACCCTGGACCACAGCGATCTTTGGGGTTCGGGAGGATGAGCTTGTAAATTCCCAGAGCTTATTTTCTCTTGAGATGGAGGAGCTTCAAAAGTACGGTTGAGGCCCTTAG
Organism: Bombina bombina; assembly: GCF_027579735.1. Lineage (NCBI taxonomy): Eukaryota > Metazoa > Chordata > Amphibia > Anura > Bombinatoridae > Bombina > Bombina bombina. The sequence continues at coordinate 1,237,333,975 of NC_069500.1, read as the reverse complement.
CCAGAGAGTCCAGGTCCTCCAGGTCCTTGTAAATGAAAGTTTTGCCATCTTTATGTACCAGTAGGCTAAAGGGGAAGCCCCACCTGTATTTTATGTAGTGTTCCTGCAAGGTGGCTGTAATAAAACTTAAAGATCTTCTTCTTTCAATGGTTGCAGGGCATAAATCCTGGTATATTTGAAGGTTATGTCCCTGATGTGTTAATACTTTATGAGTTCTGGCCTGTTTCCATATGATGTCTTTTTGTTGGAAGCTAACAAACTTCATAATGACATCCCTAGGAGGGTTCAGTGGATTAGGTTTTGGCCTGAGGGCACGATGGGCACGTTCTATTGATGCTTCAGAAAGTTCTAAAGTAGGTTCTAGGTGTTTAAAGAGCCGTAGTAGATAATCCAGAAGGGATTATTGCGTAATCACCTCAGGTATGCCTCTTATCCTCAAGTTGTTGCGGCGACCGCGATTGTCGAGGTCTTCAACTTTTAGCTGAAGGGCTTGTACTATAGAATTCTGGCAATTTCGATGTTGTGTGTTCTCGCTGACTAGCGTTTCTAACTGTTCTTGACCCTCTTCAATATATTCAATTTTTTAATTCATATCGTTCATGTCTTTTCTTAGAGATGAAATTTCAATTTTGATGAATGATTTAAGGTCTGCAATGTCACTTTTAGAGGGTAGAGATGCTATATTTTGCTGAATCTGTGACAGCTTATCCTGTGGTAATGAATGTGCTTCCTCGGTTGCCATGGGGCCCATTACTGGAACCTGTGTGGATGAACTTAAGTTGCTAGTAGAGTCTTTCTCTTTAGGTTTAAAAAAAGAATTGACTGGTGCAGTGCTATTGTTTGATAAGGCTTTACAGGATCTTGATGATTTCCTTGCTGCCATGTGGTTATTAACTGTATTTAGAAATATTTCTGTGGCGGATAATATCCTATGTAGTTATAATACAAGCAAGAAAACTTGTGCTTGAGCAATAAAACCTTTACCTACTTTGGATAGCACAAATGTTTCCCTGCCAGGCCCAAGTTATTGTGAAAGTCACATTTGTATCCTATTTCAGCAAGTCTAAATATAAATTTTAAATATCCCTGTTCCGACTTGTTCATCTTAATAGCTTTCTTTGCAAGCGTTTTATTTAAGGCCAAACTTGCTAAATTTCAAGTATCCGGGACAAGTGTCCTTAATATATCTTAAGGCTCATTACACATTTTTTTTTTTTTTTAAAGGTTCTTTTATAGCCTAACCGTTAACTCGTATGTCGCTAGGCCCATAAGGGTTGACCAGCGTTGACAATATAAAAGCAAGGAGCGCTTTCGCTGCCTCCTTTTCCTCTAACATGTGAATTGATAGACCTGCTGTCTGTTTTACAAAGCGCTGCGGACCACTGCCGCTTGTCTCACCCAATATGTTGTGGGATCCAAAGATCTTAGTGATTGCCCGGTCTATAGTTTTTGCTGCGTCACCTTTTTTTTCACAGAACAGACCGGCAAGATGGCGCCTGCTCCTCCTTCAGTATATTTCCTCACGAGTGAGGTACTCTGTCACAGTTACGCACTTTCTTCTCACAAAAGAGCCTTGGCAGCTACAGGGTCTTCGTATGGCAAATCACTGCCTAATTGATTTAAAATGAAGGCCCATTTCTGGCCATTTAGTAGGGAACGGCCAAGGAGCTCTTTCACAGTGCAACCATGAGCCTGCACGGTTACGCCCCGCCTCCTGTATTTAGCATATTTTAACTATCTTTTCTCCTTGCATTGATAAGCTTTAGCATTTATTATGGATTTTCATCCCAGATAGTTGTGATTGTAAAGGTGAATTTTATTACACATTTTGCAGCTGCTTAATTCGGTGTTTGTATATTCTGTTTATATGCCTGAATTTTGCTGCAATACTTTCTCTATTTTGATACATTTTGATATATTGTGGTTTTCATTGTACATATTGTAAACACTTTTTCCAGCTTTGTTTCTGTGATTAGTTTTCCTTTAGCACGTTCCTAATGACGTTCCTAATGATGATTAAATTAACATGAGGATAGTAGGTGTGTAAGTTTTTATCCAATCAAATGAGTTTTACATGTTTAAATCTTTGCCCAGTGGAGACTGACATTATGGCTATGAATACGGCGTAAAGCCAAAACGCGTAAGCCGGTCCAGCTTACACCTACATACCTTTTTTTCGCCTTGCTCCATTTTCTTGCTTGTTTTCAGATTTCTAAATAAACTTGGATGTTTTTAATCTACCCATTGGGCGTACAGCACCTTTTCTTCTTGCATGTGTATTTACCAGCTATCCAGCTGCATGCCCTAGGGGTTAACCCCTACACTCACCCAAACCTGCCTCAGTGCTTACCACGGCATAACACCACTGCGTGTACAGTTTTGGAGACAGATAGCGGATAGAGTCAGATGCTGGCTGTGAAGTAGCGATTCTCTCCGCACCTCTCATCAAATCCTAAGAGGTCATCATGCAAGGTATGCACTCTTACCCTATTATTGGTTTGGATTTGGGACTCCTGCTTTACACATTACATTTGTGATTACATAGAGGCAATTGATCATGATACTGACAACTCTTGGAATACCTATACTGGTCAGCTAAATCATCCCTCTTTCTCTCTCAATTTTTGTATAAACAACATAGCCATCACATCTGAATAGCCTACTTTATATAATAGTAACTAGGAAAATATTACAGAGCTTAACTATCTATTTGATAATTTCCTTTATTATAGCCTTTCTCTCCATAATCTTAATTTTATCCTATTTAAGCTTTCACGTCACAATAATAGCATTAAATTAATACTCTTAGCTTATGCTATACCAATATGAGCACTATCGTTCCTATGGTACTTAAATCACTATATAGACTATATATATTATATATTTTTTCATTTTTTTTCATTTTTTTCTATTTTTACTAATATATTTTTTCATTTTTTTATATTCAAAGCGTTGAAAAATGTTTAATCTTTGGTGCTGAATCTATCTACTTTGGGATTCAGGATCTTTTCCTTATGCACTCTAACACACTGGTTCTTGGTTCTTACATAAGTGTCCTATAGTGATTCTTCCCTGGGATGTACACTTACTAACAAGTGGCACTCATTTCATAAACTTTCCCTTTTTCCTAAAAGCTTTAGTGATTTAAGTACCATATAAAAGATAGTGCTCATATTGGTATAGCATAAGCTAAGAGTATTCATTTAATGCTATTATTGTGACCTGTAAGCTTAAATAGGATAGCCTTCAAATTATGGAGAGAAAGGCTGTAATTAATGATATAATTTTCCTAGCTACTATTATGTAAAGTAGGATATTCGAATGGGATGGCTGTGTTGTTTATAGACATATTGACTATATTATGACAACAATCTATATTTCTATAAGTTTAGTTTTGTGTATCTGGCATGTTGCTAGGCAACGGGTGGCGACCAGCAATGAAGCATGGGCCACGCCGAACAGCAGCTGGTGCTGATTACAGAAACATACGCGGTGAATGGAGTTTGTGGGAGCACTTAGGAGGTGAGTAGTGTATATAAGGACTTTTATTAATGTATTCTGGTTGTAAGGTCTGAAGACGGGGGTTAAACCTCAAAACGTCACGTTGATTAAAGGATAATATCTTTAATCAAATCCGGAGAGTTCCTTCTTTTTATTGGCATTATATGCTTATGGCTATGATTACGGTGTGAAGCCGAAACGCGTAAGCAAGTGGTGCTACGCTCTACTGCACATTGTGTTTCCTTCATGTAGTTTTTACCGATTTGGATTACAATAAAGTATATGAACTTTTAATTGACCATTTTCTCTTCTTTTGTTCCTTAATATGTGTAGATACACATATTAACACAAAAATATATATGTATATATTCATATAAATATATATTTATATTTGCTGCCATTGCTGCATGACTTACCCCTTTCGCTCCACAAGTTTTCATGCTGTGTCTCACGGCATGAGAATGATGCTTCCATTGGAGCCTATCAAAGCGGGCTCTATTGAGCTCATAGCTTCCTAGCAATGTGAACATGAGATCGCAATTGTGTGCACTGGTATTATGAGTGGATCGCAAATATCGTGCTTGAAAAAAGGGAGCTGGAGGGGGGGGTCCTTCAAACCTCTCGATCTATGCTACCTTAGCATCTACAAACCTCCAAGACACCTTATTTGAAACAGATTCACCTGCTGAACAGTACCACACAGCAGACATTGCAAACATAATGTAAAAAACAAAACAAAACATGGGAATTTGCTTGGGAATGGGTCATTATGTGTGCCATCAATTATAAATTTAATAATGATATATTGTGAATCTGCTGTGTTGCTGAAAAAGCAATATATAATTTGTGAGGTTCACTCACTGAAATTTTACTTATAATAGGTTTAAATGTAGGCAGCAAAAAATGCTCAAACTTGGCTCAGCACTGGGTGAAAAAAGGCTTAGCAGCAAAAGGGTTTATTTAGCTGGGTATATATTATTGGCTTTTCCCTTTCCGAATTAAGCTAGTGCATATAGCATTTAGTTTCCCTGCTAAGGGCCAGATTGCAAGTGGGGCATTGTTTTGTGCTGTATTACAAGGAACTGTGGTTAACTGTTACTCCAGACAAACAAGTGTCACAAAACACAACAAAAATACATTTAACAGTACAGTTACACTAATAATAACACTAACTGACAACAATTTATAAAAAATATTACACAAAAAAGTTATAAGTGCTCAAAGATATGAAAGTAGATACATACATATACATGTCTAAATATGTATATGTATGTATGTATATATATATATATATATATATATATATATATATATATGCTTATATGTGTATACTGTGTACACATGTATTTATAGACATATCTACAGTACAAATATAAAGAAATAAATACTTATGTTTACATACAGTATGTATATATATATATATATATATATACATACATGCATACATACTGTATGTGTGTGCATTGGAGACCTTTGCAGTCAAGTAGATCACAACAGTGTTATACTGTGTATTTACTGTAAGTATGTCACATTTAAATGTTCTGCACATAACAGAATATGCTCTATGTATTTTAAATAGATATTCTTTTATATATATATATATATATATATATATATATATATATATAGTCCTATATATAATTATATATATACTATATATATATATATATATATATATATATATATATATATATATATATGTATATGTATATTGTACCAAAATACCATCCATCAGATATATGTAGAAATATGTATTTATGAATAAATAGAACATATTCTGCTATGTGAAGAACATTGGAATGTGAAATATTCATATTTTCATGTCGGGTTAGCGCTCTTGAGAAAATGCGATCAGGTTCTTTCTCCATTGACTTCCATGGGGGAATACATTAACACGAATAGGGTTCCCCCCCCCCCCCACTTTTCTTGCAAAAATGTTATTGTTTAAAAAGATAGATAATCTCTTTATTTATCATTCCCCAGTTTTGCATAACCAACACTGTTATATTAATATATGTTTTACCTCTGTGATTACCTTGTATCTAAGCTTCTGCAGACAACCTCCTTTTCTCAGCTCTTTTGACAGATTTGCATTTCAGGCAATTAGTGCTGACTTTTAAATTACTCCACAGAAGTGAGCACAATGTTATCTATATAGCACACATAAACAAACAGTACATGTTATTAGCTATTCACAGGTAGACAGTGAGATAAGAGGTGGACTGCAGAGTCTTAAAAAAAAGCAAATTTGATGATAAAAGTAAATTGGAAAGTGGTTTAAAATTACATTCCTTATCTGAATCATAAAAGTTTAATTTAGACTTTACTATCCCTTTATTGAACGAGTGGGGTACCACTGCACTCGTAATCTATCCCTAAATAAATCTCAATTTATGAGGAAACAGCTACTATCTATGTTTAAATCTGAAATTATTTTATAATTACAACACATTTCTTGCTATAAAATAACATACCTGCCATGTCATTTATAAAGCAAACAGACTCCACCCAAATATTTTGAAGAGCCTTGGAAAAAACATGGCTACCCACAGTCATTATATTAGTATAAATTGCATTGCTTGCACATAGCAATTTTGTAAAGCCAATTAAAGAAATATATGTAGAAGGTTAGCCTTGAGAAGTCTGCAGAATACATATCCAGTTACATAAAAAAGGGACAAAATTAATAATAAAAATGTATTGCAAAGTTATTTTGTTGTGCATAACTTCATAACATTTCCCATCAACATTTTAAGGTGTTCACTGTCACTTTAAGGTAGCATTATTCTTCTCCTCATTAATGCTTTAGTTAAATTTTTATATGACCATTTTTTTTTATTTTTTTTTTTGCCATGTTTATTTCTAGATGACTTTGTGTTAGATTTATTTTTATTGCTTGACATATTTTTCCATGTGATGATAGACAATTTAAAAATGTGTGGCAGGGGGGGGGGTGTCTAACCAAAATGGCTGCTTTTTAGATGCTGCTGCAACATCAGAGCTAATTAAACCTTTGTTTTTCACTGATAAACTCCACAAAACAAGCTTTTCTCAAGAAATGCGACAAGGATTACTATTTGTGGCATAGATCTTAAAAAAATTAACAAGAGCATTCAGCCTGATAGACCTATATGACGAGGTACGCAATAGAGGCCTAGTAACGGCCTAGACCTTCTCATATCCCCCACTTCTCTGATCAATCAGATGAACCAGTTATATATGTTGAAGAACAAAACTTCTCCTATCCTCTTTAATAAATAAGGCTACTCTATTCAGTTTTCCCTATTAGTTAACATGGAAGATATCTTGCAAGTGCTACAAACCCTTTTTGCAGATTTCAAAGGGGCATTGATCCGACAGTGTGACTGCTTACTACAGATTACTAAATCTGAGGAGACACAACATCTTGATCATCTGCAACTATCCTCAGATGCACCGATAACCACAAAACAATGGGGGCAAGGTGCTAGGCGCAATGAGTTACTATTGGACAGCCTGACCTCGTGGAATGCGGCCGATCCTGGAGAGCAGGTCACAGACCATCTTACTCATGTACCCAACAAATTATTAAACACACATGGTGACCTGCAAAACAGTCCAACATGCCTGCCTAGTGTGCTGAGATTGGGAGTGAAGGGCCCTAGCTACCCGATCTTAGGACATCACCTACCTATCTGGTGGGTTTCCATGGAGGAGATCGCTTGGCACTCACCTCAATGGACAGGATGGGGCATCTTGACCTTGCTATTAGAGCTCTATTTTCGAGAGGCTGTAGAGACTGACTCTATAAAATACTGTGTTACCCCTTTAGGACAAGTGTTCTGGAATATCAATGTGGGGTAGGATGCTATCTCTCACTCAGCAGTGACTATCCTAATCTATTAGGGTAGAAACTTTTTTTTTTGTTTGTTTTTTTCTGACATTCTTACCTAGCAATTGGAACTATCCATGAAGACACTGAGGTCTAGAATCTGAGATTCCCAGATATATATAGGACTTTTAGTTCAATTTATATTTATTCATTGCATATAGCTTAGCTTTGTTTGCTAATTGTGCACACCATACAACAAGTTTTTTGCATGTCTGTAGTTTCTTACAGTATTTTGGTTGATATTTATATGCTTCTATTAGAGTGTTTATATAAGTATACTAACTTACCTATTTTTCAGCATCAATGTAAGACTATTAAGATGGGCGCTCATTATTCCCTGTTAAGTATGGTAGCTTACACTACTTAGCCTACCCAAAAATACTATAGATATTTTCTTTGCTATCTAGATACTTAGAAGAGCTTTATTGCCACATTCACAATTTTGATTCTATGTACGCCAGGGCTTGAGTTTATCTTTTCAGTGTAGAGCTATGTGGATCTTTGTAGGAAATAAGTACCGACATCTAACTATACTTTCCCTTAACACATTACTTAGGTATTTATACCCGTATAGATAGTGAATTACTAATAAAATGTTTCAAGACCTCACATAGACAACACACATCTTCTCTAGGTGGGGGTAAAGGCTTAAATATAGCTGTGAACCAAGGCCCCTACAGCTTTATATCCACTGGAGAATATTTCAGATTTATAAAATATCTTTTAACAATGACATAAAGTAGCCTTAACTAACTCTATAACATATATCCCATGTATCTCAGAGTTGTACATTTATCGCTGATAGCTCATTGGGATTTATATTGAATAATCACTCCGAAGATCCTCCTTATAGTTGCTTTATTTTGATCATTGAGGGCCAAATGTGACTTCACCTAAAGTTAGGAGGTTAAAACTCGAGGTTACTGTTAATTGTGCATTAAGGTATAAGTTAGACACTATTAACCTGTTTGAAACTTAGGTTACAGTATGTGTTCTACAAGGAATGTACCATATAGCAATAAGTTGCACTCTTATCTATTTATGGAGATTGAACCTGAATTCTTTCCCTTCCTTTTACTGGGGATAGACATGTAATTCTTGGTTCAAATTTAATTTATACCCGTAACTGAGAGCTTTAGAGCTTTAGTTCCAAAAATGCCTATGTAGAATCTGTAAATGAGATAGCTCATATTCCAAAAATGCATATGTAGATTTTCGCACTCATTCAATGTTTGTAATTGTATATTAACCTCAATAAAAACTAAAAAAAAAATGTGTGGCCACATGAAAACTGGGAGAGAAATTAGAAAAAACAAAAACAAAAATAAAACGCGTATAAAAAAACATTTCAAATGATTATATTAGATTACGAGTGGAGCGCTATTGATAGCGCAAGGAGCACAAATGCAATCACAAGATTTGTTTTTTACGCTCAAATCCATATTACAAGTGGCACTGTGTTTAAATTACCGCAATTTTTTTTGTATGTGCGCTCGTATTACAAGTTGAAAGTAAATGTGAAAATTCTAACACAATCGCACTTTACGCTCAAACTTTTGACATGACTTGAAAGTTTGCATAAAGAGTTTGGCTGGAGGAAAACCACATAAACTGCCACACCCCCACATCACAAACTACCCCGCTATACTATTTAACCCTAATCCCCTACTTCCCAACATCACAAACTACCCAGCTACACTATTAACCCCTAAACCACTACACCCATATCGCAAACTAACCCACTACACTATTAACCCCTAATAAGCCACATAGCCCACAGCAAAGTACCCCCTTACCTAACACCCCCTAAGTTAAAAAAGAACCTACAATTACTAAAAATAAAAAACCTAACATTACAGAAAATAAAAAAGTACCATTACTGAAAATGAAAAACCTACCATTACAGAAAATTAAAAACCTATAATTACAGAAAATAAAAAAAACTACCATTACAGAAAATAAAAAAATATTTCCAAAAAAACAAAACAAACAAAACATTAAGACTTAAGTTAAAATTAAAGTCCCTTTATAAAAAAAACTAACCCCAAAATAACAACCATAAACTAAAACTAAAACCAACTCAAAAAAATTGCCCTGACAAGGGCATTTGTCAGGCAGTGCCCTAGGTGAAGTAATCAGCTTTTTGGTGAAACAAAACCCTATTCTAAAACCAAAATAACTCCCCAAACAAAAGTCTATCTTTAAAAAACTACACTAAAAGTTGTCTTAAAATAGCATTTTGCATTGCATTGCCCTTAAATGATAAAGTTATTTTGCAGGAATAAAATCCTAATCTCAAAATAAACCCTAACCTAAAAAAATAACCCTATCTTAAAAAAAGGGCATTTGGTTGGGTATTGCACTAAAGTGATTAGAAAATATCGCTCCACTAGTAATCTAGTCCTATTTGAGGTAGGAATTTTTATTTTGAATAATCTGATAACAATTAGCCAAAGAGGTAGTATTTAGAATTATCTGCATTTAGTTTGTCACCTTTCCTTATCTTTTACCCTGCTGTTATTAAACACAGTATATTTAACATTATAGTTATACATAAAACTGCATGCCTGTAATGTAAAAAATATTATTTAATGATACAGGCTACTATAACATGAATATATATTAAAGTGATGGTAAAGCAGAGCATTTAACAAATGCTAGGATTTACCATCACTAAAAATAAAATTGAGTTTAAGTGATCAGATATTTAAAAAGTGGTGCTAAACTCACCTGAATGTGCCGTCGCACATCTCTAAACTTAGCGTCTCCAGCCGCCCACAGCACATCGCTCTTCTACCAATGAGGTGATGTTTGCACCTCTAAACCAATAGACGTGCGTGCATTCAGAACCCTGTCAGCTGACAGGCACAGCTATTGTGTTAATACTTTAGTACTTGCGGTGGGTATGTGGCGGTTTAGGAGTTTATAGTTTAGTACTTGCAGTGGGTATGTGGCAGTATATGGGTTAATAGGATATATACTTGTGGTGGGTATGTGGCGGTTTAGATCTTTATTAGTGAAGTGTTAGTTCGTGATCATGGGGTACTTCTGTTTAGGTGCATTAGGATTAGTGGTTAGGCATGGCAGTTATATTGCAAAGGATATTTTACTATACATCGCCAATATGGGCGGTGATGCTGGGTGTTATGTAGACATGTGCGATTCGTTTCGGATTTATTCGGAAATTCTGAAAATTCGGTAAATTCGGAGATTTGGATCGATTCAAATTTCCGAATTTAAATACTTCCGAATCTACCGAATGAATCCGAAATAGCTGCCGTATCTCCGAATAAATCCGAATTAGCTCGGTAAAAAAATAAATACTTACCTGTAAAATAAACCCTAATATAGCTACAATATAACTAATAGTTACATTGTAGCTATTTTAGGATTTATATTTATTTTACAGGCAACTTTGTATTTATTTTAACTAGGTAAAATAGCTATTAAATAGTTATTTACTGTTTAATAGCTACATAGTTAAAATAATTACAAAATTACCTGTAAAATAAATACTAACCTAAGTTACAATTAAACCTAACACTACACTATCATTAAATAAATTAAATAAATTAACTACAAGTACCTACAATTAAATACAATTAAATAAACTAAACTAAAGTACAAAAACCCCCACTAAATTACAAAAAATAAAAAAATATTACAAGAATTTTAAACTAATTACACCTAATCTATGCCCCCTAATAAAATTACAAAGCCCCCCAAAATAAAAAAATGTCCTACCCTATACTAAATTACAAAAGTTAACAGCTCTATTACCTTACTAGCCCTTAAAAGGGCCTTTTGCGGGGCATGCCCCAAAGAAAACAGCTCTTTTGCCTGTAAAAAAAGCACAATACCCCCCCCACATTACAACCCACCACCCACATACCCCTACTCTAACCTAAACCCCCCTTAAATAAACCTAACACTACCCCCTGAAGATCTCCCTACCTTGGGTCGTGTTCACCCAGCCGGGCCGAAGTCTTCATCTGATGGGGCAGAAGAGGACATCCAGATCGGCAGAAGTCTTCATCCAAGAGGGGCAAGAAGAGGTCTTCCATCCATCAGAAGTCTTCATCCAGGCGGCATCTTCTATCTTCATCCATCCGGAGCGGAGCGACAGCATCCTGAAGACATCCGACGCGGAGCATCCTCTTCTTTCTTGATCCGACGACTAAATGACGGTACCTTTAAGTGACGTCATCCAAGATGGCGTCCCTTGAATTCCGATTGGCTGATAGGATTCTATCAGGCAATCGGAATTAAGGTAGGAAAAATTTGATTGGCTGATTCAATCAGCCAATCAGATTCAAGTTCAATCTGATTGGCTGATCCAATCAGCCAATCAGATTGACCTCACATTCTATTGGCTGTTCCGATCAGCCAATAGAATGCAAGCTCAATCTGATTGGCTGATTGGATCAGCCAATCCGATTGAACTCGAATCTGATTGGCTGATTCAATCAGTCAATCAGATTTTTCCTACCTTAATTCCGATTGGCTGATAGAATCCTATCAGCCAATCGGAATTCAAGGGACGCCATCTTGGATGACGTCACTTAAAGGTACCGTCATTTAGTCGTCGGATCAAGAAAGAAGAGGATGCTCCGCGTCGGATGTCTTCAGGATGCTGCTGCTCCGCTCTGGATGGATGAAGATAGAAGATGCCGCCTGGATGAAGACTTCTGATGGATGGAAGACCTCTTCTTGCCCCGCTTGGATGAAGACTTCTGCCGGTCTGGATGTCCTCTTCTGCCCCATCAGATGAAGACTTCGGCCCGGCTGGGTGAACACGACTCAAGGTAGGGAGATCTTCAAGGGGGTAGTGTTAGGTTTATTTAAGGGGGGTTTGGGTTAGAGTAGGGGTATGTGGGTGGTGGGTTGTAATGTGGGGGGTATTGTGTTTATTTTTACAGGCAAAAGAGCTGTTTTCTTTGGGGCATGCCCCGCAAAAGGCCCTTTTAAGGGCTGGTAAGGTAATAGAGCTGTTAACTTTTGTAATTTAGTATAGGGTAGGGCATTTTTTTTATTTTGGGGGCTTTGTTATTTTATTAGGCGGCTTAGATTAGGTGTAATTAGTTTAAAATTCTTGTAATATTTTTTTATTTTTTGTAATTTAGTGTTTTGTTTTTTTTGTACTTTAGTTTAGTTTATTTAATTGTATTTAATTGTAGGTAGTTGTAGTTCATTTATTTAATTTATTTAATGATAGTGTAGTGTTAGGTTTAATTGTAACTTAGGTTAGGATTTATTTTACAGGTAATTTTGTAATTATTTTAACTAGGTAGCTATTAAACAGTAAATAACTATTTAATAGCTATTTTACCTAGTTAAAATAAATACAAAGTTGCCTGTAAAATAAATATAAATCCTAAAATAGCTACAATGTAACTATTAGTTATATTGTAGCTATATTAGGGTTTATTCTACAGGTAAGTATTTAGTTTTAAATAGGATTCATTTATTTAATTAATTTAATGATAGCGTAGTGTTAGGTGTAATTGTAACTTAGGTTAGGATTTATTTTACAGGTAAATTTGTATTTATTTTAGCTAGGTAGTTATTAAATAGTTATTAACTATTTAATAACTATTGTACCTAGTTAAAATAAATACAAAGTTGCCTGTAACATAAATATAAATCCTAAAATAGCTACAATGTAACTATTAGTTATATCGTAGCTATATTAATAGATAGTAGGGGGCTTAGATTAGGTGTAATTAGTTTAAAATTCTTGTAATATGTTTTTATTTTTGGTAATTTAGTGTTTGTTTGTTTTTTGGTACTTTTCTGATGGATGGAAGACCTCTTCTTGCCCCACTTGGATGAAGATTTCTGCTGGTCTGGATGTCCTCTTCTGCCCCATCGGATGAAGACTTCAGCCCGGCTGGGTGAACACGACTCAAGGTAGGGAGATCTTCAGGGGCTTAGTGTTAGGTTTATTTAAGGGGGGTTTGGGTTAGAGTAGGGGTATGTGGGTGGTGGGTTGTAATGTTGGGGGTGGTATTGTGTTTTTTTTTTACAGGCAAAAGAGCTCTTTTCTTTGGGGCATGCCCCGTAGAAGGCCCTTTTAAGGGCTGGTAAGGTAATAGAGCTGTTAACTTTTGTAATTTAGTATAGGGTAGGGCATTTTTTTATTTTGAGGGGCTTTGTTATTTTATTAGGGGGCTTAGTGTCATGATTCCACCTTAAATCCCTTTGTCCACCTTTACTATTCACCTATAAAAGGATATCAGACACACCTGTTTAATGCTTGATTATTGAAGTTGTGTTTCTGAAGAACTACTTGTTCCTCCGTTTCTACTTTTCCAAGCCTTTAACTAATTTTTGAGAATCATCTACGTTGGATCAAGTTTTCACTTTCAAAGTGTATCTCAAGTGATTATATCTTCCAAAACTTACTTCTCCAAGGTATTTATCCCTTGCCGTAATTTACAGCCTGAATCTGTGACGTCATCTCACACGCTGTATCACAGGAGCCGTACAGCACTCACATCTTGCAGCTTTCTCCTCTCTGTCCTGTTCAGTGAACGCTGCATAATCATTAACGCTGCTTCCCAGCTGTGTCTTCGATACATTTCAGTCTCCGATCAGGTACAAACTTCCTCAGCTCATAAACTGTTTTTGCCTCAAATAAGATCATCTTGTAACTTACAAAGTATATTTTGTTAATTCAAGTTTACATCTCATATATAGCGGATACTTATTTTTCTATCTTTTTGCTCACCATTTTGTCTCCTATTTTTCTCTTGTGCGCACAGAGTGTATTATTTTTTGTCATTAATACAGCTTGTTTCTTGTAAGACAAATATTATTCTGAGTGAGTTTACTTCAAGAATCTCTCTCCTCAGGTTTCCCACTCTGAATTATTTTTTATTTACACAAATCATTTTCAATTACTAATATTAAGTTGCTTTATTCCATGAGTTTAACTTATTCAAAGCTATATTTGTTAAATATTGGAAAAAGCTACAAATCTATTTTTTATGTACCTGGAGACATGACAGAATAATCAAGCCTTAAAAATATATAAAGTTACTCTTAAACATGGATCCTGCAGCAATGGCAAATGAAATAACCAGTTTAAATCAAAAGGTGGAGATATTAGCTCAGGGTTTAACAGAATTAAAAAATGAAAACAACACTTTGAAAAGTATTATGAATGACTTTATTACACAAAAGGCAGCTGAACACCCTGAACCAAAGATTAACCCACCAAGTGTGTTTGCTGGTGTACGCACTCGCTTCCGTGAACTTCGCAATGCATGCTTACTCATGTTCTCTATGAAACCTAAAACATATTATTCTGATAGAGTAAAAGTATGTACTGTGATCTCATATTTAAGTGGGGAACCCAGATTATGGGCTGACAAATTTTTTGAGACTAATGATCCCATTTTAGGTTCACTGGAAGATTTCTTTAACGCAATGGCTTTATTGTATGAGGACCGCAACACCCAACTCACTGCTGAAAATAACTTAAGAACACTTAAGCAGGGCAAACGGCCAGTTGAGGACTACGTCGCTGAGTTTCAACTGTGGGCTACGGAGTCTCAGTGGAACTCAGTCTCTCTACGCAACCAGTTTCGTCTGGGACTATCAGAACATTTGAAAGATGAGTTATCTCGTATTGAGTTCCCAGACACACTTGAGTCTCTCATAAAGATCTCTATTTCAATGGATAGGAGATTCAGGGAACGCCGTGCTGAAAAGGTACCACCTGAACCATATCCAAAGAAGTACCATCAACCACATGTACAACAACCATCTTCAAGTCCTGTACCTATGGAAATTGGCACAATTAAGGGTCCTCTAACATATGAAGAAAAACAAAGAAGAAGAAGTTTAAATCTTTGTATGTACTGTGGAAACAAAGACCACACAGTGTCCACTTGTCCAACTCTAATACGCCAGAAGAGGGGTAAGATATTGATAGTTAACCCTCAAATTAATTCTAAAATGATATCACACTTAACCATTTCATTGTCTTTGCAGTGGGATCAACATCTTCTGCTGAATGAGGCCATGATTGATTCAGGGGCGTTTGGCATGTTCATGGATCAAACTTATGTTACAAAAAATAAAATACCCAGAGTGTTAAAGCAATTCCCTATTCTTGTCAAAGTTATTGATGGTTCCACTCATTTAAAAGGTCCAATAACACACCACACTATTCCACTACTCACTTCTACAGGTAATGGACATACTGAATATATCACATTCGATATACTACCTAACTCTATCCATCCTATCATTTTAGGATACCCTTGGTTGCAGCTGCATAATCCAAGTATTGATTGGGTAACCAATAATATACAATATACATCTCAGTACTGTACCAATACTTGCTACCCTACAATCTCTATAAACCACATACAACCTCAATTACCCCCAGAATACCTTGAGTTTTCAGATGTCTTTAATCTTAAAGAGGCAGAAAATCTACCACCACACAGGCCATTCGATTGTCCTATAGACACTAAACCTAATACCACCATACCTTTTGGTAAAATATATCCTATGTCTAATAAAGAATTACAATACCTTAGAGAATATCTCGATGAAAATTTAAGAAAAGGGTTTATATCCACTTCCACTTCTCCAGCAGCAGCTGGAATGTTTTTTGTGACCAATAAAGATGGTACTATACGTCCTATTATAGATTACAGGGGTTTAAATGAAATTACAGTAAAAAATCGCTACCCACTTCCACTCATCCCTGAACTCTTAGAAAGATTAACTGATGCTCAAATCTTTACCAAACTAGATTTGAAAGGTGCGTATAATCTCATACGCATAAGGAAAGGGGATGAGTGGAAAACAGCTTTTAAAACTCGTTATGGCTTATATCAGTACAATGTCATGCCTTTTGGCTTGACAAATGCTCCAGCAACTTTTCAGTTTTTTATAAATGAGATATTCAAGGATTTATTAGATATCTGCGTAGTGATATATCTAGATGACATTTTAATTTATTCTAAGAACATAACTGATCACATCAAACACGTACGATGGGTTTTAATGAGGTTAAGAGAGCATCATCTTTATGCTAAATTAGAGAAATGTCAATTCCATGTAAAGACAATCAAATTTCTGGCTTACATCATCTCCCCAACTGGCATAGAAATGGATCCTGACAAAATAAAGGTTGTTTTGGATTGGCCTGTCCCTACCAATTTAAAATCTCTCCAAAAGTTTCTTGGTTTCTCCAATTTTTACAGAAGATTTATTCAGGGGTATTCTTCCATAGTTCAACCCTTAACTAAATTGACAGGAAAAATTAAATTTTGTTGGACTACTGAAGCACAAGAAGTTTTCGAACGTCTGAAAAAATGTTTTACTTCAACTCCCATCTTACAGCTTCCTGATCCAGATGCAGATTTTACCTTGGAAGTTGATGCCTCAAATGTTGGTGTTGGGGCAATTTTGTCTCAACGACGTATTGGATCACAAGTTAACCATCCTGTTGCCTTTTATTCCCGACTCTTGACTCCAGCAGAAAGGAATTACTCTGTGGGTGACCTAGAACTTTTGGCAATAAAAGTTGCCATGGAACATTGGAGGAATATTCTTGAAGGCACATCCAAACCTTTTTTAGTACTTACAGATCACAAGAATCTACAGTACCTAAAGAAAAACAAAACTTTATCTTCACGTCAGGTCCGATGGTCCCTTTTTCTAGATCGCTTTAACTATCTCATCCACTACCGTCCAGGATCAAAAAACACTCAAGCAGACTCTCTATCCAGAACTTTTCAGAATGTACCTGAAAAGGAAGAGGCACAAAATATCATACCCACTCACAGATTCTTAGCCTCTATTACCTCATTCCATTCTGATCTACTACATGCTCAACTCAAAGATTCCACAATCCCTTCAATCTGTACTAAAGATTCAAAGACTGGTTTATATCATTATCACAAACTTCTGTATGTACCACCAACATTAAGAAAACAATTACTTCATCATTTCCATAATCTTCCATTAGCAGGACATCCGGGTATTACTAAAACCCATGAATTGTTGAATAGAGAATATTGGTGGCCGAAAATGAAACAAGATATTTGTAGCCATATCACTGACTGCCAAGTTTGTTCCCGAACTAAACGACCTTTGCATAAACCATTCGGTTTGTTGACTCCTCTGCCAATACCTGACAATCCTTGGCATATGATATCAATGGATTTCATTGTAGAGTTACCACCTTCGAAGAATTATACCTGTATCCTCGTAGTCGTGGATCACCTTACTCGTATGGGACATTTCATTCCACTTAAGAAGATACCCTCTGCAACAACCACTGCTACCTGTTTCATTAACCATATCGTAAAATTACATGGTCTACCACTTTCAATAGTTACAGATAGGGGAACTCAGTTCACCTCCAGATTCTGGAGGGAATTGTGTCATCTATTGAAGATCACCCCCAGATTCACAACAGCTTTTCATCCGCAGTCTAACGGTTTGACAGAACGACTAAATCAAACATTAGAGCAGTATCTTCGGTGTTATATATCTCAAGTTCAAGATGATTGGTCAGACTGGCTACCAATGGCGGAATTCGCTTATAATAATTCGATTAACACTTCTACTAAAATGACACCATTTTATGCTTCTTATGGTTATCATCCGAGAACAATACCTACTTCTAACATCACCTCATCTTCTCCCTATGCTGTCGAATATATTACTGAACTGAAAAACTCCATACCTTTATTGAAAAAACATCTGGAGACTGCAAAAGATAAACAAAAGTTTTATTTTGACAAGAAACATATACCTCCCCCATCATATAAACCTGGAGATCGTGCATGGTTATCCACGAAAAATATAAAACTGAAAGTTCCCTGCAAAAAATTGGCAACCCAATTTATAGGTCCCTTCAAAATTAAGAAAATCCTGAATCCTAATGCAGTCGTTCTCCATTTGCCAGCTCATCTACGTATTCATCCTTCCTTCCATGTGTCTCTCTTGAAACCTTATTTTGGTACACTAGACTCACTACCCGGGAATGATTCCTCTGATGCGGATTTGTGTGCAGATCAGTCTGAATTTGAGGTGGAAAAGATCTTGGATTCCCGCAAACGTTGGAGACGGGTTGAATATCTGGTCCGTTGGTTGGGATATGGTCCTGAAGAAGACTCTTGGATTCCTCTACGTGATATTCACACTCCAGAGCTCTTACGTGAATTTCATCTTCACAACCCTTCCAAACCTGGGTCTCTGCTCCCAGGAGGTCCGCCTTGAGACGGGGGATCTGTCATGATTCCACCTTAAATCCCTTTGTCCACCTTTACTATTCACCTATAAAAGGATATCAGACACACCTGTTTAATGCTTGATTATTGAAGTTGTGTTTCTGAAGAACTACTTGTTCCTCCGTTTCTACTTTTCCAAGCCTTTAACTAATTTTTGAGAATCATCTACGTTGGATCAAGTTTTCACTTTCAAAGTGTATCTCAAGTGATTATATCTTCCAAAACTTACTTCTCCAAGGTATTTATCCCTTGCCGTAATTTACAGCCTGAATCTGTGACGTCATCTCACACGCTGTATCACAGGAGCCGTACAGCACTCACATCTTGCAGCTTTCTCCTCTCTGTCCTGTTCAGTGAACGCTGCATAATCATTAACGCTGCTTCCCAGCTGTGTCTTCGATACATTTCAGTCTCCGATCAGGTACAAACTTCCTCAGCTCATAAACTGTTTTTGCCTCAAATAAGATCATCTTGTAACTTACAAAGTATATTTTGTTAATTCAAGTTTACATCTCATATATAGCGGATACTTATTTTTCTATCTTTTTGCTCACCATTTTGTCTCCTATTTTTCTCTTGTGCGCACAGAGTGTATTATTTTTTGTCATTAATACAGCTTGTTTCTTGTAAGACAAATATTATTCTGAGTGAGTTTACTTCAAGAATCTCTCTCCTCAGATTTCCCACTCTGTATTATTTTTTATTTACACAAATCATTTTCAATTACTAATATTAAGTTGCTTTATTCCATGAGTTTAACTTATTCAAAGCTATATTTGTTAAATATTGGAAAAAGCTACAAATCTATTTTTTATGTACCTGGAGACATGACACTTAGATTAGGTGTAATTAGTTTAAAATTCTTGTAATATTTCTTTATTTTTTGTAATTTTGTGGGTTTTTTTTTTTGTACTTTAGTATAGTTTATTTAATTGTATTTAATTGTAGGTACTTGTAGTTCATTTATTTAATTTATTTAATGATAGTGTAGTGTTAGGTTTAATTGTAACTTAGGTTAGGATTTATTTTACAGGTAATTTTGTAATTATTTTAACTAGATAGCTATTAAATAGTCAATAACTATTTAATAGCTATTGTACCTATTTAAAATAAATACAAAGTTGCCTGTAAAATAAATATAAATCCTAAAATAGCTACAATGTAACTATTAGTTATATTGTAGCTATATTAGGGTTTATTTTACAGGTAAGTATTTAGTTTTAAATAGGATTCATATATTTAATTAATTTAATGATAGTGTAGTGTTAGGTGTAATTGTAACTTAGGTTAGGATTTATTTTACAGGTAAATTTGTATTTATTTTAGCTAGGTAGTTATTAAATAGTTATTAACTATTTAATAACTATTGTACCTAGTTAAAATAAATACAAAGTTGCCTGTAAAATAAATATAAATACTAAAATAGCTGCAATGTAACTATTAGTTATATTGTAGCTATATTAGGGTTTATTTTACAGGTAAGTATTTAGTTTTAAATAGGATTCATTTATTTAATTATAGTAAATTTATTTCGTTTTATTTAAATTATATTTAAATTAGGGGGTGTTAGGGTTAGGGTTAGACTTAGGTTTAGGGGTTAATAACTTTATTATAGTAGCGGCGACGTTGGGGGCGGGAGATTAGGGGTTAATAATTGTAGGTAGGTGGCGGCGATGTTAGGGAGGGCAGATTAGGGATTAATAAAATTTATTATAGAGTGCAGCGGTTTAGGGGTTAATACATTTATTATAGTGGCGGCGATGTCCGGTTGGCAGATTAGGGGTTAATACTTGTAGTTTGGTTGCGGCAACGTTGGGGGGACAGATTAGGGGTTAATAACTATAATGTAGGGGTCGCCGATGTTAGGGACAGCAGATTAGGGGTTAATAGCTATAATGTAGGTGGCGGCAATGTCCAGTCGGCAGATTAAGGGTTAATACTTGTAGTTTGATTGCGGCGACGTTGGGGGGGCAGATTAGGGGTTAATAACTATAATGTAGGGGTCGGCGATGTTAGGGACAGCAGATTAGGGGTTAATAGCTATAATGTAGGTGGCGGCAATGTCCGGTCGACAGATTAGGGGTTAATACTTGTAGTTAGATTGCGGCGACGCTGGGGGGGGCAGATTAGGGGTTAATAACTATAATGTAGGGGTCGGCGATGTTAGGGACAGCACATTAGGGGTTAATAGCTATAATGTAGGTGGCGGCGATGTCCGGTCGGCAGATTAGGGGTTAATACTTGTAGTTAGATTGCGGCGACGTTGGGGGGGCAGATTAGGGGTTAATAACTATAATGTAGGGGTCGGCGATGTTAGGGACAGAAGATTAGGGGTTAATAGCTATAATGTAGGTGGCGGCGGTGTACGTTCGGCAGATTAGGGGTTAAATAATTTTATTATAGGGTTTGCGATGTGGGGGGGCCTCAGTTTAGTGGTTCATAGGTAGTTTATGGGTGTTAGTGTACTTTGTAGCACTCAGTAGTTAAGAGCTTTATATTCCGGTGTTAGCCCATAAAGCTCTTAACTACTGACTTTATTCGGTAGATTCAGATGGCCGTGTATTACACTAGTACTTATATACAGTATATATAATACTAGTCTAATACACAGCATATCCCACCTAAAACATACCGAATTTCCGAATTTCAGAACCGAATCGAACCGAATAGAACCGAATTCAGCCGAATTTATTTGAATCCGAATAAATCCGAAACGAATTAATTCGAATCCGAATAAATCCGAAACGAATTCATTCAAATTTTGCCGAATTCCAATCGATCCGAACCGAAATTCGAAAAGTCAGAATCGATCCAAACCGAAATTGAACATAATTTTTTAGCCATGCACATATCTAGTGTTATCTATTGCCAGCATCGCTGACCAATGGCATGTATACTAAACACTTCTGGGTGATGCCGTTATGTTTGAATCTTGGAATATTTTTACAGGCTTGCTCAACATAGCGGCTGGTCCATTGGAATATTTCACTGCCTCATAGAACTTTTGATTATTGGGGCCCCTGTCAGAAAAAGGAAAGTAAAAGAGTATGAAAGCTGTTTTATTTCTGGTCTGCATTCTGCTGAAATTCTTAATCTTTCTGCAGGGAGTAAAGTGCATTTATAGCCTTGTCAGTAGGAGGATAAAAAAACTGGACAGCTATTCATTATGCTAGATTGTGGAGATATCAGCAGTTCTAAAAGCCACCCAAATGTATTGTTTCCTGTTCAGAAAGTGCCTCTGGATTTTCCTTTTTGTTCATGACATCTAATGAATAACTGTCTGGGTAACGCTGTTTACATCTATGGGACTCAACTCCTGCAGGTACCGCAGAACATAAGAGATATATGGGGGTTGTAATATCAGGAATTTGACAACTGTTTAGCTGTAGTTACTGTTGTTATGAATACCATTTTGTGTGTTACATTCCTGCTGCTAGACTCCTGTAACTGTATTATTTCTGCAGCAGGGACTTTATCATCATTCAAAATAAATCAGGAACTGTATTGTAATTTTTGCTGTTGTAAGTTGTATCTCTTTAACCAAAATACAGTTTGTATTTTCATGTTTGTATTTATTTAAAGTCTATGAGTAATTATTAAGTGAAGGGGACTCATCAGTGGTATGGGTTCCCCATATGTAGTGGAGCCATTGGGGTAAATTTATTTAGCAGTGGATGCTGCTTTCTACCCCCAAAACTTCAGGTCCGCCCGAAACTTAATTTAAGAAGCAGTGGTCATAAGGTCGCTGCTCCTTAACTTGTCTGCCACCTTTTAGGTTGCGGACTGCAATCATCCCGATCTGATCCGATTGGGATGATTAACACCCCTTGCTAGCGGCCGATTGGCCACGAATATGCAGGGAGCGTCATTGCACAAGCATTTCACAAGAAATGCTTGTGCAATGATAAATGCCGACAGCGTACAGCAAATCATATTTTCCAGCAATTGATAAATCTACCCCATTGCATTAAAACAAGATGTCCGGATCTCCCAAATATGGGCCAGATTTCAAGTGGTGTGCTATATAGCATTATCGCTCACACACAAACACAGCCAGAAGTAAACTTTTTGCATCTACAGGTTAGCATGCGCATTACAAGTTAAAAATAAAATGTTTGTGAAAGCAAACGCTTGCTAACACGAAAAGCATTAGACCAACTGTGCTAACTCGAATATAATTATGAATATTTTTCATTCCAATGTTCTTCACATAGAAGAACATGTTCTTTTTATTTTTAAATAGATATTTTGTTTTGTAAAATATCTATCTATACCTATATATCTTCAGTCACGCTAACCAGCCAAGAGCAAATTTATGGCCAGATTACAAGTTATAAAGCATATAGTCATAAAAGCGATATTTGTGCTCCACTGTGTAATACCAGCACATATTAGCATATAAATATATATGTATATAAGCATATACATATACAGTCATGGCAAAAAATATTGGCACCCCTGCATTTCTGTCAGATAATGCATCACTTGGCCCAGAAAATTGTTGCAATTACAAATGTTTAGGCATTCTCATGTTTATTTATTTTGTTTGTATTGGTATGACACAAAAAAGTGGAGAAAAAAAGCCAAATCTAACACATTCCACGCAAAACTCCAAAAATGGACAGGATAAAATTATTGGCAGCCTCAATTGAATATTTGGTAGCAACCCCTTGAAAAAAGTAACTGAAATCAATTGCTTCCTGTAACCATCAATGAGTTTCTTACACCTCTACTGGAATTTTGGACCACTCTTCTTTCACCAACTGCTCCAGGTCTCTCGGATTAGAAGGGTTCCTTTTCCCAACACTGTTTTAAGATCTCTCCACAGGTTCTCTATTGGATTGAGATCTGGACTCATTGCTGGTCACTTCAGTACTCTCCAGCGTTTTGTCTTAAACCATTTTTTGGGGAGCTATTTGACGTGTACTTTGGATCATTGTCCTGCTGTAAGACCCATGACCCCTGACGGTGCAATGATAACTCTTAATACCTGATCTTCTTGGAGATCTATATATTAGAATGTAGCTATAAGTATAAACAATAGCTTAATTTGTATATAAAGAAAGTGAGGGGGCGCCCTACTAATAGATAAGTGAAACAATTGGAGACACTAGGGAAAATATCTTTCCTAATGTGTCAGAAATATATATATATATATATATATATATATATATATATATAAAATAAAATTAATGTTAATGAAAGTGGATAAATGTGGGTGTAAAAATATAACCAACAGTATGGTATCAAAAATATAAAAATATATATAGGAGATACTAATGATCATAATGAGCAATATCATTAAATATCATATATTGAACCATATATAAACATGTATACATCTAAAATAATACTAAATATATAACTGATAATATAAAGAAATATATATCATACAATAAACAGTGTTAAACAGTGTTAACCAATAACAATGTGATACAATTAATTGGTGAGCATATATCTTAATGCCTAAAAAATCAATCAAATATAAGGAAATAAAAGTGATAAATAATGTAAAGTCTCTGGAGAGGAAGGAGGCAGCTATCTGTGATGATCCAGGCCAGGATCCAGGAGCAACAATCTATGGAAAGAGAAAACAGAAGCGCCACATGGCCCAATATTGTTTGGTCCAGAACTTGTAGATCTTAGAGTAATGAGTAAACTCACATTTGGTAGAGCACCTCAATTAGTGCTAAATATGCAGTCTGGGGTCTATTTGGTCACCCAGAAGACCAACTTCCTGCACAGGAGCTGATGTCTGTGTGGACAGAAAGGAGGTGCCTATATGGCCTAGTATTGTTGGTACAAAGATACAGATACAAACAATGAGAGGAATGGTACTCACAATGGATAAAGCACCTCTTGTGATGCTATAGAAGCATGAAGGGATCAATTCAGTCACCCAACAGACTTGTAGCCAGGCATCCAAGTGGATTCCGTAGTGCAGAGGATCCCACAGTGAACCAGAAGGTGATTTTCCTCAGATAAAAAGGAAGAAATATCCCAAAGAAAATACAGCAAGTGTTCAAATGCTAAAAATGACTTTAATAAAAATTATAAAATCACAGGCAACGTGTTTCTCAGCCAATGGCTGTTTCATCAGGCTTCATAAAATGTTTACTGAACACTTGCTAAATATACCCTAAACCTAAATAAATTAATGTTGAACAGGTGATAGTGGGAGAGGTCCACTTGATTGGTAATGTTCTCCCAACCAATCAAATAAGACCAGATAGAGCACACATTATACAATAAACAATGTGACATACAATGCATAATCACAAATTTCAGCTATAAATTCCTAATTAATATTATTCATATTGTATTTCATTTGGGCAAAAATATTTAATAAAATCAAAAAATCAAAAAATCATACCTTATTATGAGTCAAATATTATGTAAGCACTGAGTGATTTTGGATAACATGCATGATTGAATCAAACAGATCACAACAATTCCAATGTTTGTAAATGATATAAATTTGAGGTGAATGTTACAGTCAGCTGTTACCTAGTTGCTGCGTGTGGTTCAAATTCGGCGCCGACGAAGTTGGCGTCCTAAGGCGCTAAGTGCGCATGACTAGCCACAGTAAGTCTATCAAATCGAGATAGCTCAGTAACCAATGAGATTAACAAGCGAAGCATGAACAATCACATCCGAAACACAACCTCAGATATATGCCCTATAAACATTGTAATTAAAATTAAAATTAAAGTCAAGCTAAAAACGCACCAATATTGGGACAGACAAAGGGGAACCCAATGAGCAAATTCACCTAAAATTATCTAGTAGAAATAATCCTACTGCCACTCGATGTGAGCTATGTCTGTCAAAACAGTGAATGTAACCGGACAAGTTTTAACACAGTTGTGACAGGATGGAATAGCGGAGAGCGTCAACAGACCGCATAACCAACCACAACTTGTCAGGAGAACATTTGATCAAATGATTGGATGTACTATATGTCAGTCAAACAAAACCTGTTTGCTGATAGGAGAAAACATTGTGTGCACAATACACCGATGAATGTGTAGTGTATCGAAGGGGCATACTAACTCAAGTGTCTAGAGTTGAGAGATCCAACTGCACAGACCCCTAACATATAAATAATATAGATAATATAATGTGGTAAGAATTACCATGATACCAACATCAGTACCATAACTACTGGACATTTCGTAACTATATTCTCGTTACATAACCTAATAGAGCTCCATATGAACCGTCTATATCCAAAGGATATTGACAGATACAGTTATTCCACTGACAACAATATCAAAGAAATTTTATATCATAATAATAGACACATACTTGGCACAATACATGACAGTTTACTCATTAGATCGAAATATATCTAATATTGACATGGTAACAGACAGGTAACTTAGTGAATCCGTGGAAGAAACAAAGGGGTATAATACTCTCAATATATGTTAAAATAATATAATTAATGGGGCAGCATAAATTAATTTATCAAATACAGTCAGTGATACCACACTGATCTTCAATGAATAAACTCATTATGCCGTAAATATGTCTAAATCATATCAGACATTGTGGCCAATCAGTCTATAGTCAACTCATATACAGGTGGATAATGAGAAGGAAGAAGGTGCTACCAATCTAAAGGGGGCATGTTGTAAGTCATATCTAATATGGCATGGTGCTCACAACTTGGTGGAATACATGTGGTATTGAGTTGTTATTGATACCAACACAAACCCATAAGATACAAACGGGTTCCTAATGGGCTCATATGGTGCAGATGTGATGTATATATATATATACACACCTAATATACACACACACATATATATATATATATATATATATATATATATATATATATATATATATATATATATATATATAGTGCACCTACCCATGTGTATCCAAAAATATGTTTACAATGGGAGAAGATGTAGATGAGGGCAAGTGGGTTCCCTAAATATCCACAAGGATAAGGGACCAGTAGAAGATATCTGGCCAATAAATAAAGTTAGTCAGGAGGCCAATTGATCAATTATGATAGAATAGCAGAGTCCTACCTATAGCGAAGATGACTAACACTCATAAGTCAAATGCTGCTAAATCGACACATTCATTAAGGCCATCAGGGGCCAGCGTATGTAATTTGTGGATCCAGTAAGTCTCTCTACATCGTAGGGTAAGCATAGCATTATGACTATTGCGAGATATTTGTTCTATAGGTAGTATAGAGAGTGTTTTAGCACTACCTTTATGTGCATAAGGACAATGTCTAGAGAGACTATGTTTCAAGAATTTCTTTTTGATGTTGTGAGTATGTTCACTCCATCGTTTTTTGATGGTACGTCCAGTACGTCCTACATACTGGACCCCACAAACACAACTAACGAGATATACAACATAGGTAGACTCACAGGACAACCTTTTTGTAATTTTAAATTGTTCTCCTGTCTGATTGGAAGAAAATGTATTGGTTCCGCTTTTCACGACTTTGCACATATTGCACCTCGGTTTCATACATTCAAATGTTCCATATCTAGGTAAAAAATTACCCAAAAAGGTCCTGTTAGTCCCTATGCTATAATTGTGGCTACCAACCTTGTCCCTCACAACTTTACTAGGGGCCAATTTGTTCTTCAACGTGGGAGCCCTCCTAAATACTACCCTAGGTTTCCTGGAAGTGTATTCCTTAAGATAAGGATCATTACAGATAATAGGCCAATGTTTATGAATTATTTGCTTAATTTGTCGGAATTGGTTACTATAACCAGTTACGAATAGTGGTATTTCTAAAGTGTCACTAGATTGTTGTTTGATGATAGATTTTTTGTTGTTATTTTTCTTTTTATCTTGTAATAAATATTTGTTTCTATCATCTTCTACGGCTCTAAGGTAACCCCTAAGTACCAAATCCAAGGGATAACCTTTCTCTAGGAACCTATCCTTTAATATTTGGGATTGTGCTATATAGCTTTCAATTGTACTACAGTTCCGCCTAATGCGTCTGAACTGTCCATATGGTATGTTCTTTTTCCAACTGTGGTAGTGATTGCTATTGTAATTGAGAAAGCTGTTACAATCTACCTTTTTAAAAAAGGTTTCAGACATAATGGTTCCAGCTTATGAGAAAGATAGTAGCAGGTCAACGTATTCTATCCTAGTGGACTGAATGTTACTCGTAAATGCTAGACCAAATTCATTGTCATTCAGAGATGACGAATACAGTAGGGCCTCTTCATATGAGCCATTAAATATGAATATCAGAACGTCAATATAACGGCCATAGAACACCAGACCCGCACCCATAGGGGACCCATAGACATGAGTCTCTTCAAATTTGCCCATATAAAGTTTGGCAAAACTGGGTGCGAATCTGGTGCCCATGGCCGTACCCTTGACTTGAAGATGATGTTTACCTTGATAGATAAAATAATTATGGTATAATATAAATCGTATGATTTCCAGAATAAAGAGTTGTTGTTTTGGAGGCATATGAATGTCAGTTTTCAAATATGCTTCAACAGCTAACAACCCTTTGTCATGGGGAATGTTGGAGTACAAGGAACTGACATCACTTGTTATCCACCAAATATTGGATTCAGTTTTTTTTATGCCCAGACTCGTTAGTTTATTAAGTAGATCGGTAGAGTCTCTAATAAAAGAGGGAAGTGTCACTACATATTTTTGTAGATATGAATCTACATACGCAGATAGATGGTCGGTGAGGCTGTCAATGCCAGCCACTATAGGACGTCCGGGATGGTTGGACGCATCCTTGTGTATTTTCGGAAGATGGTAGTAGAATGCTACACTCGGATTTTTAGGATACAAGTAGTCTTTCTCTTTTTTAGTCAGAATTCCTTCTTCAAAACCTTCTAATAGAAGGGAGAATAATTGTTTCTGAAAAAGAGGAGTGGATTCTCCCAGTAAGACCCTATAATAGGTCGCATCAGTAAGAATCCTATCAGCCTCCTGGAGATAATCTCCAATATTCTGAATCACAATGCCCCCTCCTTTGTCTGCTTGGCAGATCACTAAATGTTTGTTGGTACTAAGAGAATCTAAGGCCCGACGTTCCCCAGGACTGAGATTATTCTTATATCTCGATTTCTTGGGTAGCCTTTCTAGGTCCTTAAGAACCATTGACTGATATATACTAATATGCGAGTTTTTGGCCCTAGGGGGATTGAAATTGGATCTGGGTCTAAAGTCAGTATGTATATACTTCTCAGTCAATTGCTCCAAAAGGGTATCAGGTTCATATGTTATCAGACCGTCTGTAAGACGTTCATTCATGGTATCAGTAATAATGGGCATATTAGATGTACTCTTTAATCGTTTCTCAGCAAAATATTTCTGAAGAGAGAGCTTTCTAGTGAAGTTGTTAACATCCACAAATAGCTGAAAAATGTTGGAGTTATTAGAGGGGCAAAAAGATAGCCCCTTACCTAAAACTCTGATCTCATTGTTGGTTAAGTTGTGATCCGACAAATTAAAGATGCCCTTCCTATATTTCAATAATTTCTCTTTTTTAGAGGTTGAGGATCTTCCTCTGCTTCCCCGTTTACGTAAGCTCTTTTTTGCCTTGGTGGTCTCGGAGGTAGTGACCACTGCTCTGGGGGGTGATTGGGGCCTATCTCTAAAAAAGGAGTACGACAATGATTCTCCTCATATGAGGTGGAGGGTCTATTGGTAGATTGTGGTCCCTCCATATGAAGTGGTGAATATCTATTGGCAGACTCAAATGATATATAATTATTCTTAGCTTGATCTTGAGGTCTGTGCTGGTTGGATCTCTCTTGGTTGCTAGATCTCTCCACAGGGCCAGGGATTGGTGTATGTCGTGATTCATGTTTGTTTTGGTTTGCTAACCTTTGAGTATGATGATTAGAAGAATTAGTTATGGTATAGTGATTAGGATTGTACTGGTTGTGTCTATTTGCAAAGTTCTGTTCTCCCGATCTATTCCACATATTAGAATGTTCCAAATCGTGATGTTCATTCCTATTGTTATATGGTCTATCGTAATTAAAATATGTATGATGATTAGGTTGTTGATATCTATTATTGTGATAATCCCTCGTGTAAGATGAATTGTATTGTCTGGGTCTGTTATAAAAATGGGATCTATTGTTTCTGTATGTGTTGTAAACTGGCTGTGGATATCCAGATTGTGTATTTGTGTTAGCATTATGATGATTATCAAAATTGTAATCATTCATATATCTATTATTGGAATTGTTGTCATTCTGTCTCTCATGCATATGTCCAATAGGCTTATTCCTGGTATTCTCATATGTGGGGTGGATATTATTCCTCCTATTGTTATTATGGTTAAAAGTGTAAACCTCACCCCTGGAATAATCACCCTCATCCCTGGTCAGTTTCTTATTTTTCTTTTTTTTTTAATAATTTCATTTTGATAGTCTTCTGCACGGTCATATGCTGACTTCCTATCTTTTTCAAAGTCATGATGGGTGATAAATTTCTCAAGCTCTTTTTGGGTCTTATCTATCTCAGTGCCAGCTTCATTGTACATTTTCTGTCTATGTGTCATTAAAATATCGATGAAGGTGAGACCACAGACATTGAGGGCATCTTCCCATTCTTTTTGTACCCCAGGGTCTTCCTTGAAAGAGCAATTCTTCAATACTCTAAGGCCTCTGGGGATTTGATTTTTAGTTTTATATTTTAAAAGTGTTTCATAATCCCACCAATGTCTGTGTTCCACCTTCAGCAGATTTTCAAGTCTATTAAATAGTGTTTGCATAGAAGGGTCAGGATCATTAGCTTCAATACTAGACACAGTTGTCTCTAGACCACCATTGGTTTTCCTCCTATTTGATCTCTCTATAGCAGATAACATATCTAAAATTAGGTCGACTACCCCTAGTGGCCAAAAACAGAAACACTAAACAGTGATTCTTGTGAACAACAAAGAAAGTGAGGGGGCGCCCTACTAATAGATAAGTGAAACAATTGGAGACACTAGGGAAAATATCTTTCCTAATGTGTCAGAAAAATATATATATATATATAAAATAAAATTAATGTTAATGAAAGTGGATAAATGTGGGTGTAAAAATATAACCAACAGTATGGTATCAAGTGGAGTGATAAAAATATATATAGGAGATACTAATGATCATAATGAGCAATATCATTAAATATAATATATTGAACCATATATAAACATGTATATATCTAAAATATATATGTGGGGTCCAGTATGTAGGACGTACTGGACGTACCATCAAAAAACGATGGAGTGAACATACTCACAACATCAAAAAGAAATTCTTGAAACATAGTCTCTCTAGACATTGTGCTTATGCACATAAAGGTAGTGCTAAAACACTCTCTATACTACCTACAGAACAAATATCTCGCAATAGTCATAATGCTATGCTTACCCTACGACGTAGAGAGACTTACTGGATCCACAAATTACATACGCTGGCCCCTGATGGCCTTAATGAATGTGTCGATTTAGCAGCATTTGACTTATGAGTGTTAGTCATCTTCGCTATAGGTAGGACTCTGCTATTCTATCGTAATTGATCAATTGGCCTCCTGACTAACTTTATTTATTGGCCGGATATCTTCTACTGGTCCCTTATCCTTGTGGATATTTAGGGAACCCACTTGCCCTCATCTACATCTTCTCCCATTGTAAACATATTTTTGGATACACATGGGTAGGTGCACTATATATATATATATATATATATATATATATATATATATACTATTGTGTGTATATATATATACATATATATATATATGTGTGTATGTTAGGTGTGTATATATATATATACATCACATCTGCACCATATGAGCCCATTAGGAACCCGTTTGTATCTTATGGGTTTGTGTTGGTATCAATAACAACTCAATACCACATGTATTCCACCAAGTTGTGAGCACCATGCCATATTAGATATGACTTACAACATGCCCCCTTTAGATTGGTAGCACCTTCTTCCTTCTCATTATCCACCTGTATATGAGTTGACTATAGACTGATTGGCCACAATGTCTGATATGATTTAGACATATTTACGGCATAATGAGTTTATTCATTGAAGATCAGTGTGGTATCACTGACTGTATTTGATAAATTAATTTATGCTGCCCCATTAATTATATTATTTTAACATATATTGAGAGTATTATACCCCTTTGTTTCTTCCACGGATTCACTAAGTTACCTGTCAGTTACCATGTCAATATTAGATATATTTCAATCTAATGAGTAAACTGTCATGTATTGTGCCAAGTATGTGTCTATTATTATGATATATAATTTCTTTGATATTGTTGTCAGTGGAATAACTGTATCTGTCAATATCCTTTGGATATAGACGGTTCATATGGAGCTCTATTAGGTTATGTAACGAGAATATAGTTACGAAATGTCCAGTAGTTATGGTACTGATGTTGGTATCATGGTAATTCTTACCACATTATATTATCTATATTATTTATATGTTAGGGGTCTGTGCAGTTGGATCTCTCAACTCTAGACACTTGAGTTAGTATGCCCCTTCGATACACTACACATTCATCGGTGTATTGTGCACACAATGTTTTCTCCTATCAGCAAACAGGTTTTGTTTGACTGACATATAGTACATCCAATCATTTGATCAAATGTTCTCCTGACAAGTTGTGGTTGGTTATGCGGTCTGTTGACGCTCTCCGCTATTCCATCGTGTCACAACTGTGTTAAAACTTGTCCGGTTACATTCACTGTTTTGACAGACATATCTCACATCGAGTGGCAGTAGGATTATTTCTACTAGATAAGTTTAGGTGAATTTGCTCATTGGGTTCCCCTTTGTCTGTCCCAATATTGGTGCGTTTTTAGCTTGACTTTAATTTTAATTTTAATTACAATGTTTATAGGGCATATATCTGAGGTTGTGTTTCGGATGTGATTGTTCATGCCCCCCCCATTGTATTAGACCTATCAGCTAGCGCTACGCTTGTTAATCTCATTGGTTACTGAGCTATCTTGATTTGATAGACTTACTGTGGCTAGTCATGCGCACTTAGCGCCTTAGGACGCCGACTTCGTCTGCGCCGAAATTTGAACCACACGCAGCAACTAGGTAACAGCTGACTGTAACATTCACCTCAAATTTATATCATTTACAAACATTGGAATTGTTGTGATCTGTTTGATTCAATCATGCATGTTATCCAAAATCACTCAGTGCTTACATAATATTTGACTCATAATAAAGATATGATTTTTTGATTTTTTGATTTTATTAAATATTTTTGCCCAAATGAAATACAATATGAATAATATTAATTAGGAATTTATAGCTGAAATTTGTGATTATGCATTGTATTTCACATTGTTTATTGTATAATGTGTGCTCTATCTGGTCTTATTTGATTGGTTGGGAGAACATTACCAATCAAGTGGACCTCTCCCACTATCACCTGTTCAACATTAATTTATTTAGGTTTAGGGTATATTTAGCAAGTGTTCAGTAAACATTTTATGAAGCCTGATGAAACAGCCATTGGCTGAGAAACGCGTTGCCTGTGATTTTATAATTTTTATTAAAGTCATTTTTAGCATTTGAACACTTGCTGTATTTTCTTTGGGATATTTCTTCCTTTTTATCTGAGGAAAATCACCTTCTGGTTCACTGTGGGATCCTCTGCACTACTGAATCCACTTGGATGCCTGGCTACAAGTCTGTTGGGTGACTGAATTGATCCCTTCATGCTTCTATAGCATCACAAGAGGTGCTTTATCCATTGTGAGTACCATTCCTCTCATTGTTTGTATCTGTATCTTTGTACCAACAATACTAGGCCATATAGGCACCTGTGTCTCCTTTCTGTCCACACAGACATCAGCTCCTGTGCAGGAAGTTGGTCTTCTGGGTGACCGAATAGACCCCAGACTGCATATTTAACACTAATTGAGGTGCTCTACCAAATGTGAGTTTACTCATTACTCTAAGATCTACAACTTCATAATTTGTATATAAGCATAGAAAATGTATACTTAAATAACATTAATCAGATATAAGGAGGAAATTAAATTCTGAGATGTCAGGATAGCACAGAACATGTCTATGAACACTTTTGTGTGGTATTGAGAGATAACTATGATAAGCTTGGAAGTTAACAGTTCATATAGTAGATAGGTGACTAAAATTACCTGGAGTCCGTTTGAGTGTTAAGCCTGGAAGCTGAGAGAACACAGATGACTGTGAGGACTACCAAATTGTTCCTTGAGATGAATTACAGAGATCACAGAGGAATGAATTCAGAAGGAGCTGCAGGAATCAGCCTGCTAACTTTTAGAAGCTGCGAGGTTCCGGTTGTACATCCGGTTTAGAAGGAACATGCTGTGAGGAGTCTGACGTTTGAGTGACAGGTAGAACTCCGAATCAGGTTTTAGGAATCCTCTATAGTGAAGCTGCAGTTTTGAGAATAGAGAGATTACCTTGTATGGAAAGCGGTAGTCTTGTAAGGGATCCAAGCAGTCTTCCTTGATGTTTGTAAGAGAAAGCAAAGGTGAGGTCAAAAGGAAGGTAGTGTACGCGAGGAGCTCACAGGAGAGGTTGTTGAGACTTCTGAAAACGGCACTTCAATTCTGTAGCCAAAAGGAGCGGCTTGTAGCTTGATACTCAAAGCAAAGATAATAACAGAAGCAATTAGGTGGAGGGGAAGGTCCCTTAAATAGGAAACAGTTGAGGAGGCGCTTAAATGTATTTAAAGAGACAGTCTGTAATATGTCAGATGCAACAGCCTGAGACCCAACTTTCTGACACTGAGCCCTGTATTGCACTACTTCAGATTTCATAATGCCATGCACATGTCAAGACATCTAGTGCTTGAAGCAGCAAAGCAACCCAAAACATTAGTGAACTTCCACCATGTTTGACTGTAGGGACTGTATTCTTTTCTTTAAAAACCTCATTTCTTTTTTCTGAAAACAGTAGAATGATGGGCTTTACCAAAAAGCTTTATTTTTGTTTTATCTGTCCACATCACATTCTCCCAAAAGGATTTTGGCTTCCTCAGGTAAGTTTTGGCAAACTCCAATCTGACTTTTTTATGTTTCTGTGTCAGCAGTAGGGTCCTCCTTGGTCTCCTATCATAGCGTCCCTTTTAATTCAGATGGTGACGTATGGTGCGAGCTGACACATTTGTACCCTGTGCCTGAAGGTCAGTTTGAATTTGTCTGGAAGTTGATCAAGGTTCTTTATCCACCATTTGAACAATCTTTCGTTTCAATTTTTGAAATATTTTTCACTTTCGTCCTCGTCCAGGAAGATTAGCTACAGTGCCTTGGGCTGTAAACTTCTTGACAATGTAGTGCACAGTGGACACAGGAACATTAAGATCTCTGGAGATGGACTTGTAACCTTGACATTGTCCACAATTTTTGTTCTCAAATCCTCAGACAATGTGTTGCCGCTCTTTCTCTTCTCCATGCTCAGTGTGGCACACAGGGAGACACTCAACAGAAAGGTTGAGCAAATTTGTCACAGTTTTAACTGGTTGCCAGTGTAATTTCTATATTGTCAGCACCTGTTAATTGAAACAGGTGAGTTTAATTACAAATTACAGGAGAATTACAAACCTGGAATGCAATTATTTCTTAAAATTTTGAGAAGGTGCCAATAATTTTGTCCAGTCCATTTTTGGAGTTTTGTGTGGAATGTGTCAGATTTGGCTTAATTTTCTCCACTTTTTGGTGTCATATCAATGCAACCAAAAGAAATAAACATGAGAATGCCTAAACATTTGTAATTGCAACAATTTTCTGGGCAAAGTGGTGCATTATCTGACAGAAATGCAGGGGGGGGGCAAAATTTTTGGACATAACTGTATATTTACAGGGAGCACATAGTACCCATAGACCGCAATGTAAAGGCACTTTAAGTGCTGTTTTTTTTTTTTTTCTAACACCACACCAACTTTAGCCCCAAAATACTGCCTAGTGTAGTAATTTTATTAAAAAATAAAGATGCTGCTATCTTCATTTTTTAATAAAATACGATAGACAGTATTTTGGGGCACATTTATAAAATTAACCAGAGATCTGATCTCTAGTTCATTTTAAAAGCGTTAATTGCTACTACGAGCAACATACAAAGGGCTTTAACATAGGGATACATACATACACATGTCAAAATATGTGTATGTATTCCAATGTTATTCACTTACAGGATAATGTACTTTTTATTGCAAATACATATTTCTATATTTATCTGTATATACCTATATATCTATTCCAATAGATATAGATATGTATTTTATATGCACAGTATCAGATATATATATATATATATATATATATATATATATATATATATATATATATATATATATATATATATATATATATATATATTTAATAATGAAAACAACATTTTTTTATACGTGAAGAACATAGGAATGTAAAATATGCAGAAATCCAGGTAATTCCAAAGGGTTCACAAACTTTTTTCTTGCAACTGTTTATAGGGGAAAATTTATTAAACTGCATTTGCA
Organism: Bombina bombina; assembly: GCF_027579735.1. NCBI lineage: Eukaryota > Metazoa > Chordata > Amphibia > Anura > Bombinatoridae > Bombina > Bombina bombina. The sequence continues at coordinate 1,237,297,825 of NC_069500.1, read as the reverse complement.
GGTAATGAGCCTGCAACCACAAATGAAAGAAGTAGAAACTGCTTCTTTAGCTTCTTCGCCACCTTAGAGGTGGAGTGATAAATCTTCCTGGCACTCGCTTGTTAATTGATACGCCCTACTCTTGCAAAATTGGTTGTCAACAGACGCCATATACAGTCCAAGGGGTCAAACCAGAGAAGCAGATCACAAGAGGTTATAAACAGGTGTCAGGCAGTAAAACAAAACTATAGTTGGAAGCTAGAGTTTAAGGAGCCTGAAGACAAGATTAAGCACAAGGTAGGAAGCAAGGAAGGAAGAATGGGTAACCAGGAACACCAATTTGGGTATCTGTGAGCTGGGGGTAACTAGAATAAGACTAGAATAACAAAGCACTTCCTAAAGGTTCCTGTGGGTTTTTATATGTCACAGTGATGTCATTGATGGCTCAGTTCTGGTGCAATCACTAACTTGCTATTAGGAGGTATAAATTGTTGTGTTGTCTTATGTGCGTCCATGTAAGATAGCGCACCCCTGACACAAGCTACCGCTCCTTAACCATGGTAGTGATCAAGGATAGTGCTGATATTACTCCATTATTGAATATTAGGGGGCAGATTTATCAAGCGTCGGGTGGACATGACCTGCTGTAGTGGATCATATATGCCCGACATCGATAAATGCAGACAGCATATGCTGTCTGCATTTATTATTGCGTAAGCATTCCTTGTGAAATGCTTGTGCAATGCTGCCCCCTGCACATTTGCGGCCAATGGGCTGCTAGCAGGGGTAGTCAATCATACTGATCATATATGATCAGGATGATTGCTATCCACCACCTCAGAGGTGGCAGATGAGTTAGGGAGCAGCGGTCTTTTGCAGCATGGTAAATCGGCCTCTATATATGTTGCGGTCACTTTCTTCTACAAGAAAATGGTTTCACAATCTGATAAAATTGGACCTCCCTTTGTCGTCAGTCAACGATTGAAAAAACATGTTTAGCTTTTCATATGTTATGATACAGATTTCTAATGTTCTTTCATATTAATGGTATGCTACAGAAAAAAACACCCATACTCTAAAAGGAAAAATGGAAAAACAATTACCATTACTAACATACTTCCAAATTAAATGTATCTTATAAACAGTTATTAGGCCCTGATGATCAAAGCATCATTAGACCCATGAGAAATTGTCTCGCAATCCGTGGGTCTGGCAATATATTCAAAGAAAGTGGGCTGACCCTTTCTGTTCCGAAGAGTGGCAATGTGTCTCCCTTAGGAAATACTAGGGATTTCAGCTTCAGCAAAAGTCCACCAACATTGCCATTGATCTCGGCAGGGGGGAGGAGGTCTGTATTTAAATTAGTATAATTACACAACACAGGCAGTTTTTGTGTAGTTAACGCTGCAAATAATACATCTGTAAATTATGTTTCACTGTACATTAACTAGATTTCTGACAATAGAAATTCTCGCCACTGAAAAGCTGGTGATACTGACATGGCTAAAACATGTATCTAAGATAGAGGACAGTACTTTGATAATTAGGAACTTATGGCTATGTTTCCCCATTAAAATGCAAGTTACTCTCATGCAACACCCATGAAACTCCCACAGAACGCCTATATATTTGCTATGTGCAATCTTCATTGTTAATAAAGAACCCCCCCCAAAAAAAACCTTACTATTAAACATACAGGAGGTGTGGGTATGTGGGTATATTATACACATGTATACAATGTTGTACTCATTTGTATTTTATTGTATAATGCTATAATATGTACTTTATTGCATAATGCTGTAATATGTATTTTATTGTATAATGCTATAATATGTATTTTATTGTATAATGTTATAATTGATATTGTATAATGCTATAATATGAACTTTATTTTATAATGCTGTAATATGTACTTTATTGCATAATGCTATAATATGTACTTTATTGCATAATGCTATAATATGTACTTTATTGCATAATGCTGTAATATGTATTTTATTGTATAATGCTGTAATATGCATTTTACTGTATAATGCTATAATATGCATTTTACTGTATAATGCTATAATATGTACTTTACGGTATAATGCTATAATATTTATTTTATTGTATAATGCTATAATATGTATTTTACTGTATAATGCTATAATATGTACTTTACTGTATAATGATATAATATTTATTTTATTGTATAATGCTATAATACAGTGGTTCTCAACCTAAGTGACCTCAAGGCCCAGTAAGTTTTAACCGGACCTGTCCAGGGCCCGGTAAGCATCGGGAGTGGGTATATATATATATATATATATATATATATATATATATATATATATATATATAGTAGCTATATATATATATATCTATATATATATATATATATATATATATATATATATATATATATATATAGTAGCTATATATATATATATATCTATATATATATATATATCTATATATATATATATATATATACATACACACACAGTATATGTATGGTTTACAGTTGTTTAATTATGTAATAATTAATGGGTGTCAGTGGGATCTATAAATATCCCACTGACACCAATGAATTATCATAAAATTAACCCACTGTAAACTATATATATATATATATACACATATATATATATACATATATATATATATATATATATATATATATATATATATATATATATATATATATATATATATATATATATATATATATATATATATATATATATATATATATATATATATATATATATATATATATATATATATATATATATATATATATATATATATATATATATATATATATATATACATACAGTTTACACATACACATTGGTGCCAATGGGATCTATATATATATATATATATATATATACACACACAAACAGTACACATACACATTGGTGTCAGTGGGTTATATATATATATATATATATAGTGTACACATACACATTGGTGTCCAGTGGCCGCCCTAAATATACATGTTAGTGTCAGTGGCCATAATTATTTGACATTGGTGACAGTGGAGTTCCCTACCTGTGAGCCGATCCGCTCTGCACGCCGCCCGCCACTCCTCACAGTGCGCCGCTAGCCATTCACACTGTGCATACAGACATGCGCAGTGGCGCATACAAACATGCGCAGTGGCACTCTAACAGGCCCGTCCGAAATTTTGGACATGTGTAAAGACGGGCCTGTCAGAGTGAGTGTCTGGAGGCTATGTCGGGTCGCGGCCCACCAGCAGGGCCGTCGCGGCCCGGTAGTGGGCCGCGGCCCGGCTGTTGAGAAACACTGCTATAATATGTATTTTACTGTATAATGCTATAATATGTACTTTATTGCATAGTGCTATAATATGCATTTTACTGTATAATGCTATACTATATACTTTATTGTATGATCCTATACTATGTATTTTTTTGTATAATGTTATAATATGTATTTTATTGTATAATGATATAATATGTATTTTACTGTATAATGCTATACTATGTACTTTATTGTATAACCCTATAATATGCATTTTACTGTATAATGCTATAATATGTACTTTACTGTATAATGCTATAATTTTTATTTTATTGTATAATGCTATAATATGTATGTTACTGTATAATGCTATAATATGTACTTTACTGTATAATGCTATAAAATGTATTTTATTGTATAATGCTATAATATGCATTTTACTGTATAATGCTATAACATGTATTTTACTGTATAATGCTATAATATGCATTTTACTGTATAATGCTATAATATGTACTTTACTGTATAATGCTATATGTATTTTATTGTATAATGCTATAATATGTATTTTACTGTATAATGCTATAATATGCATTTTACTGTATAATGCTATAATATGTACTTTATTGTATAATGCTGTAATATGTATTTTATTGTATAATGCTATCATATGTATTTTATTTTATAATGCTATAATATGTACTTTATTTTATAATGCTATAATATGTACTTTATTGTATAATGCTGTAATATGTATTTTATTGTATAATGCAGTAATATGTATTTTATTGTATAATGCTATAATATATATTTTATTTTATAATGCTATAATGTGTATTTTATTGTATAATTATTATTATTATTATTATTATTATTATTATCGGTTATTTGTAGAGCGCCAACAGATTCCGCAGCGCTATTAACAAAAGCGGAGTAAAAAAAAAAAAAAAAAAAAAAAAAAACAGTTATAGGGATCAAATGGGTAGAGGGCCCTGCCAAGAGTTGCACTGTTGTAGTCAGCTCTTGAGAAGGTGATCAACAAACAGCTGGACTCTTAAGCTTACATGCTAGGGGGGATAACTGGATAGCAATGGAGGAGACGAACTGGTATAAAGTAAGGTTAGCGTAGGTTGTATGCATCCCTGAACAGTAGAGTCTTTAGGGAGCACTTGAAGCTTTTAAAACTAGAAGAGAGTCTTGTGGAGCGAGGCAGAGAGTTCCACAAGATGGGAGCCAGTCTGGAGAAGTCCTGTAAACGGGAGTGTGATGAGGTGACAAGAGAGGAGGAGAGTAGGAGGTCTTGAGCAGAGCGAAGGGGACGGGAAGGAGAGTATCTGGAGACAAGATCAGAGATATAGGGGGGAGCAGTGCAGTTGAGGGCTTTGTATGTCAGAGTGAGAATTTTGTGTTTGATCCTAGAGGCAAGAGGAAGCCAGTGAAGAGATTGGCAGAGAGGTGCAGCAGATGAAGAGCGACTTGTAAGGAAGATGAGTCTGGCAGAGGCATTCATTAGGGATTGTAAAGGAGCTAAGCGGTAGGTGGGGAGACCAGAGAGGACAGAGTTGCAGTAATCGAGACGGGAGAGGATGAGAGAGTGGATTAAAATCTTAGTTGTGTCTTGTGTAAGGAAGTGTCTAATTTTAGAGATGTTTTTAAGGTGGAAGCGGCAGGCTTTAGCCAAAGTCTGAATGTGAGGAGTGAAAGAAAGATCTGAGTCAAATGTGACCCCGAGACATCGGGCATGCGGGGTAGGGGTAATGATGGAGTTGTCGACAGTTATAGAGAGATTGGGGGTGGAGAGTTTTGAAGAAGGGGGGAAAATAAGGAGCTCAGTTTTGGAGAGATTTAGCTTGAGGTAGTGAGAGGACATCCAGTTGGAGATGTGAGAAAGACAGTTAGTGACACGGGTTAGCAAGGAAGGAGAAAGTTCTGGTGCAGAGAAGTAGATTTGGGTGTCGTCGGCATACAAATGATATTGTAAACCATGGGACTTTATTAGGGAACCTAGTGATGACGTGTAGATTGAGAAGAGAAGGGGACCGAGAACAGAGCCTTGCGGTACTCCGACAGAAAGTGGTGACGGGGCAGAGGAGGCCCCAGAGAAGGCAACACTAAAGGTACGGTTTGACAGGTAGGAAGAGAGCCACGAGAGGGCTGTGTCACATATGCCGAAGGATTGGAGGGTTTGAAGCAAGAGAGGGTGGTCAACAGTGTCAAAGGCTGCGGACAGATCAAGGAGAATAAGCAGAGAGAAGTGGCCTTTTGATTTTGCTGTAAGTAGGTCATTGGTAACCTTAACAATTGCTGTTTCTGTGGAGTGATGGGGACGAAATCCAGATTGCAATGGGTCAAGAAGGGAGTTTATTGTAAGGAAATGGGAAAGGCGTGCATAAGCTAGTTTTTCGAGAAGCTTTGATACAAGAGGGAGGAGGGAAATAGGGCGGTAGTTGGATGGGGAGGTAGGATCAAGGGAAGGTTTTTTGAGGATAGGTGTGACCAGTGCATGTTTCAGCGATGAGGGAAATATACCGGTGCTGAAGGAGAGGTTGAAAGTGTGTGTGAGTATAGGGGTAAGGGTGGCAGAGAGGGAGGGGAGTAGCTGTGAGGGGATAGGGTCAAGGGGACAGGTAGTGAGGTGAGAGCGCAGTATAAGTGCCGAAACTTCTTCCTCAGTAACAGGGGAGAATGAGCTAAGTTTAAGGTTATGTGGGTTGTGGTTGATTGAGAGCATTTGAGGGGGTGAGGGAATGGAATTATGTTGAGAGCTGATTTCACTTCTGATGGAGTTGATTTTGTTATTGAAGTGGTTGGCAAAGTCTTGAGCTGACAGAGAAGTTGTATTAGGAGGTGGGGGAGGGCGGAGAAGAGTATTGAAAGTGGAGAACAAACGTTTTGGGTTTGAAGAAAGATTAGAGATAAGAGTAGAGAAGTAGTGTTGCTTATGGAAATTAAGGGCAGAGTAGTAGGAGTTCAAGATAAATTTGTAGTGTTGAAAATCAGCTGAACTCCTAGATTTTCTCCAGTGCCGCTCAGCAGTACGGGAACATCTGCGTAGGTATCGTGTCAGTGGAGTATGCCAGGGCTGAGGATGAGTGTTTGATTTCCGAGCTATGGTAAGAGGGGCGAGATTGTCAAGGACGGATGTAAGGGTGGAATTATAGTGGCAGATAGATTGGTCAGGGCATGAAAAGGAGGAGAAGGATGAGAGGAGAGGTTTGATGGAATTAGAAAGCTGATGTTGATCTAATGACGTAATTCTTCTGTGAAGTTTGGTGTGAGGAGCAGAAGGAGGGAGAGTTGTAGGGAGGGATGATATGTTGCAAGTAAGGAGATGGTGGTCAGAAAGAGGAAAGGGGGAGTTTGTGAAGTTTGAGAGGGTGCATCGATAGCTAAAGATCAGGTCAAGGGAGTGACCATCTTTGTGAGTGGGAGAATCAGTCCATTGTGACAAACCAAAAGAGGAAGTGAGTTGCAGAAGTTGTTTTGCAGAGGAGGCAGTGGGATTGTCAAGAGGGATGTTGAAGTCACCAAGAATGAGGGAAGGGGTGTCTGAGGAAAGGAAATAAGGTAGCCATGCAGCCAAGTGATCTAGAAATTGAGTTGAGGAGCCAGGAGGACGGTATATGACTGCGACACGTATAGAAAGAGGAGAGAATAAGCGAATCATGTGGGTTTCGAATGAAGAAAATGTGAGGGAAGAGATGGGGTGTATTTGTTGAAAGGTGCAATGAGAGGAAAGTAAAATACCAACACCACCTCCTTGTCTATTACCAGACCTAGGAGTGTGGCTGAAGTGGAGACCCCCATGTGACAGAGCAGCAGTGGATGCTGTGTCTAGGGGAGAGAGCCAGGTTTCTGTTAGGGCCAGAAGGTTGAGGGAGCGGGAGATAAAGAGGTCATGTAAAGAAGTGAGTTTGTTGCAAACAGAGCGAGAGTTCCAAAGTGCACAAGTGAAAGGGGAAGTGGCTTTTGATGCAAGATGAATGTGAGTAAGGTTGTCAGAGTTTTGTTTTTTGAGTCTGTGGGATGGTACACATGGATGTGCACGGCTAGGCAGTTGTTGGGGACCAGGATTAGGGGAGATGTCGCCAGCAGTTAGTAGAAGCAAGAGGGAGAGTGATATAAGATGAGATACAGATTTGCAGTAGTGAGACTGCTTTTGAGACAAGGTGCAGGGGGGAGAGAGAGTGTTTAGGAATTGGTAAAGTTCATGAGTACAAAAGTAATGTGAGTTTAAGAGAGATGGGCTAATAAACAGTGCAGGTGGAGAGGGAGAAGGAGTAAATGAGTAATGTAGTTTGTTATAGAGACAAAAGGCAGCAAAAAGGAATAAGAAGATATTAGGCATTTTTACAAAAGAGGGAACCAGTTAAACACATAAGACACAGTATTACATTAGCAATTGCATTTGAAAACAGTAAGGTATATCAAACATTATTTTACAAAAGTACTTGCCTTGTGTCTAGCCCCTTGCCCAATCCTTGTTCAATTCTTGTATAATTCTATTGCTATATTGCTAGTGAATCACTTATAAAATGTTCACTTTGAAAATGTGAACATATGCTATTGTTACAATGTACACTGCCCATGCAATGCACCCCTGTGCAATGCACATCCCAGACTGGTGTGAAATATATGCAGGGAGGGCAGTCAGCTGAGTCCACTAAATTTAGTTGATTGCTAATCAAAGACAATTGGAAAGGCCAATTGGAAAGTTAGATTCTGGTCTGGTCAGGGTGAGATGTTAAGTAAACAGACAATAAAATTTGGGGGAGGTTAAAACTATGGAATAAGACAGCTATACATTTTAGAATAATAGCAAGTATTGATAAGGATTGAACATCACATGGCAATTAAATGAACATTAGAAATAACACATTGGATAACAGTACAACAGATGTAGGACTAAATTAACAAACTAAAATCATTTGCTCGATGTAAATATTCACGTACCAGAAGAGAGTTACAGGAGAGTAAAAAACACCAGAGAGCAGGGAATAGTTGCAGAATGACAGGGTCTCTATTCACGTACCAGAAGAGAGTTACAGGAGAGTAAAAAACACCAGAGAGCAGTGAATAGTTGCAGAATGACAGGGTCTCTATTCACGTACCAGAAGAGAGTTACAGGAGAGTAAAAAACACCAGAGAGCAGTGAATAGTTGCAGAATGACAGGGTCTCTATTCACGTACCAGAAGAGAGTTACAGGAGAGTAAAAAACACCAGAGAGCAGTGAATAGTTGCAGAATGACAGGGTCTCTATTCACGTACCTGAAAGCAGAGGAGAGAGAATAGGGTTAGCTTGATGCAGTGTGCAATTTTTCAGCAGATGTCAATAGGCAGCATGTTTTCTTAATAAGCAGCACTGTGCTGAGTAGTGAATGCAGTTCTTGTATAATTCTATTGCTATATTGCTAGTGAATCACTTATAAAATGTTCACTTTGAAAATGTGAACATATGCTATTGTTACAATGTACACTGCCCATGCAATGCACCCCTGTGCAATGCACATCCCAGACTGGTGTGAAATATATGCAGGGAGGGCAGTCAGCTGAGTCCACTAAATTTAGTTGATTGCTAATCAAAGACAATTGGAAAGGCCAATTGGAAAGTTAGATTCTGGTCTGGTCAGGGTGAGATGTTAAGTAAACAGACAATAAAATTTGGGGGAGGTTAAAACTATGGAATAAGACAGCTATACATTTTAGAATAATAGCAAGTATTGATAAGGATTGAACATCACATGGCAATTAAATGAACATTAGAAATAACACATTGGATAACAGTACAACAGATGTAGGACTAAATTAACAAACTAAAATCATTTGCTCGATGTAAATATTCACGTACCAAAAGAGAGTTACAGGAGAGTAAAAAACACCAGAGAGCAGGGAATAGTTGCAGAATGACAGGGTCTCTATTCACGTACCAGAAGAGAGTTACAGGAGAGTAAAAAACACCAGAGAGCAGTGAATAGTTGCAGAATGACAGGGTCTCTATTCACGTACCAGAAGAGAGTTACAGGAGAGTAAAAAACACCAGAGAGCAGTGAATAGTTGCAGAATGACAGGGTCTCTATTCACGTACCAGAAGAGAGTTACAGGAGAGTAAAAAACACCAGAGAGCAGTGAATAGTTGCAGAATGACAGGGTCTCTATTCACGTACCTGAAAGCAGAGGAGAGAGAATAGGGTTAGCTTGATGCAGTGTGCAATTTTTCAGCAGATGTCAATAGGCAGCATGTTTTCTTAATAAGCAGCACTGTGCTGAGTAGTGAATGCAGTTCTTGTATAATTCTATTGCTATATTGCTAGTGAATCACTTATAAAATGTTCACTTTGAAAATGTGAACATATGCTATTGTTACAATGTACACTGCCCATGCAATGCACCCCTGTGCAATGCACATCCCAGACTGGTGTGAAATATATGCAGGGAGGGCAGTCAGCTGAGTCCACTAAATTTAGTTGATTGCTAATCAAAGACAATTGGAAAGGCCAATTGGAAAGTTAGATTCTGGTCTGGTCAGGGTGAGATGTTAAGTAAACAGACAATAAAATTTGGGGGAGGTTAAAACTATGGAATAAGACAGCTATACATTTTAGAATAATAGCAAGTATTGATAAGGATTGAACATCACATGGCAATTAAATGAACATTAGAAATAACACATTGGATAACAGTACAACAGATGTAGGACTAAATTAACAAACTAAAATCATTTGCTCGATGTAAATATTCACGTACCAAAAGAGAGTTACAGGAGAGTAAAAAACACCAGAGAGCAGGGAATAGTTGCAGAATGACAGGGTCTCTATTCACGTACCAGAAGAGAGTTACAGGAGAGTAAAAAACACCAGAGAGCAGTGAATAGTTGCAGAATGACAGGGTCTCTATTCACGTACCAGAAGAGAGTTACAGGAGAGTAAAAAACACCAGAGAGCAGTGAATAGTTGCAGAATGACAGGGTCTCTATTCACGTACCAGAAGAGAGTTACAGGAGAGTAAAAAACACCAGAGAGCAGTGAATAGTTGCAGAATGACAGGGTCTCTATTCACGTACCTGAAAGCAGAGGAGAGAGAATAGGGTTAGCTTGATGCAGTGTGCAATTTTTCAGCAGATGTCAATAGGCAGCATGTTTTCTTAATAAGCAGCACTGTGCTGAGTAGTGAATGCAGTTCTTGTATAATTCTATTGCTATATTGCTAGTGAATCACTTATAAAATGTTCACTTTGAAAATGTGAACATATGCTATTGTTACAATGTACACTGCCCATGCAATGCACCCCTGTGCAATGCACATCCCAGACTGGTGTGAAATATATGCAGGGAGGGCAGTCAGCTGAGTCCACTAAATTTAGTTGATTGCTAATCAAAGACAATTGGAAAGGCCAATTGGAAAGTTAGATTCTGGTCTGGTCAGGGTGAGATGTTAAGTAAACAGACAATAAAATTTGGGGGAGGTTAAAACTATGGAATAAGACAGCTATACATTTTAGAATAATAGCAAGTATTGATAAGGATTGAACATCACATGGCAATTAAATGAACATTAGAAATAACACATTGGATAACAGTACAACAGATGTAGGACTAAATTAACAAACTAAAATCATTTGCTCGATGTAAATATTCACGTACCAAAAGAGAGTTACAGGAGAGTAAAAAACACCAGAGAGCAGGGAATAGTTGCAGAATGACAGGGTCTCTATTCACATACCAGAAGAGAGTTACAGGAGAGTAAAAAACACCAGAGAGCAGTGAATAGTTGCAGAATGACAGGGTCTCTATTCACGTACCAGAAGAGAGTTACAGGAGAGTAAAAAACACCAGAGAGCAGTGAATAGTTGCAGAATGACAGGGTCTCTATTCACGTACCAGAAGAGAGTTACAGGAGAGTAAAAAACACCAGAGAGCAGTGAATAGTTGCAGAATGACAGGGTCTCTATTCACGTACCTGAAAGCAGAGGAGAGAGAATAGGGTTAGCTTGATGCAGTGTGCAATTTTTCAGCAGATGTCAATAGGCAGCATGTTTTCTTAATAAGCAGCACTGTGCTGAGTAGTGAATGCAGTTCTTGTATAATTCTATTGCTATATTGCTAGTGAATCACTTATAAAATGTTCACTTTGAAAATGTGAACATATGCTATTGTTACAATGTACACTGCCCATGCAATGCACCCCTGTGCAATGCACATCCCAGACTGGTGTGAAATATATGCAGGGAGGGCAGTCAGCTGAGTCCACTAAATTTAGTTGATTGCTAATCAAAGACAATTGGAAAGGCCAATTGGAAAGTTAGATTCTGGTCTGGTCAGGGTGAGATGTTAAGTAAACAGACAATAAAATTTGGGGGAGGTTAAAACTATGGAATAAGACAGCTATACATTTTAGAATAATAGCAAGTATTGATAAGGATTGAACATCACATGGCAATTAAATGAACATTAGAAATAACACATTGGATAACAGTACAACAGATGTAGGACTAAATTAACAAACTAAAATCATTTGCTCGATGTAAATATTCACGTACCAAAAGAGAGTTACAGGAGAGTAAAAAACACCAGAGAGCAGGGAATAGTTGCAGAATGACAGGGTCTCTATTCACGTACCAGAAGAGAGTTACAGGAGAGTAAAAAACACCAGAGAGCAGTGAATAGTTGCAGAATGACAGGGTCTCTATTCACGTACCAGAAGAGAGTTACAGGAGAGTAAAAAACACCAGAGAGCAGTGAATAGTTGCAGAATGACAGGGTCTCTATTCACGTACCAGAAGAGAGTTACAGGAGAGTAAAAAACACCAGAGAGCAGTGAATAGTTGCAGAATGACAGGGTCTCTATTCACGTACCTGAAAGCAGAGGAGAGAGAATAGGGTTAGCTTGATGCAGTGTGCAATTTTTCAGCAGATGTCAATAGGCAGCATGTTTTCTTAATAAGCAGCACTGTGCTGAGTAGTGAATGCAGTTCTTGTATAATTCTATTGCTATATTGCTAGTGAATCACTTATAAAATGTTCACTTTGAAAATGTGAACATATGCTATTGTTACAATGTACACTGCCCATGCAATGCACCCCTGTGCAATGCACATCCCAGACTGGTGTGAAATATATGCAGGGAGGGCAGTCAGCTGAGTCCACTAAATTTAGTTGATTGCTAATCAAAGACAATTGGAAAGGCCAATTGGAAAGTTAGATTCTGGTCTGGTCAGGGTGAGATGTTAAGTAAACAGACAATAAAATTTGGGGGAGGTTAAAACTATGGAATAAGACAGCTATACATTTTAGAATAATAGCAAGTATTGATAAGGATTGAACATCACATGGCAATTAAATGAACATTAGAAATAACACATTGGATAACAGTACAACAGATGTAGGACTAAATTAACAAACTAAAATCATTTGCTCGATGTAAATATTCACGTACCAAAAGAGAGTTACAGGAGAGTAAAAAACACCAGAGAGAAGGGAATAGTTGCAGAATGACAGGGTCTCTATTCACGTACCAGAAGAGAGTTACAGGAGAGTAAAAAACACCAGAGAGCAGTGAATAGTTGCAGAATGACAGGGTCTCTATTCACGTACCAGAAGAGAGTTACAGGAGAGTAAAAAACACCAGAGAGCAGTGAATAGTTGCAGAATGACAGGGTCTCTATTCACGTACCAGAAGAGAGTTACAGGAGAGTAAAAAACACCAGAGAGCAGTGAATAGTTGCAGAATGACAGGGTCTCTATTCACGTACCTGAAAGCAGAGGAGAGAGAATAGGGTTAGCTTGATGCAGTGTGCAATTTTTCAGCAGATGTCAATAGGCAGCATGTTTTCTTAATAAGCAGCACTGTGCTGAGTAGTGAATGCAGTTCTTGTATAATTCTATTGCTATATTGCTAGTGAATCACTTATAAAATGTTCACTTTGAAAATGTGAACATATGCTATTGTTACAATGTACACTGCCCATGCAATGCACCCCTGTGCAATGCACATCCCAGACTGGTGTGAAATATATGCAGGGAGGGCAGTCAGCTGAGTCCACTAAATTTAGTTGATTGCTAATCAAAGACAATTGGAAAGGCCAATTGGAAAGTTAGATTCTGGTCTGGTCAGGGTGAGATGTTAAGTAAACAGACAATAAAATTTGGGGGAGGTTAAAACTATGGAATAAGACAGCTATACATTTTAGAATAATAGCAAGTATTGATAAGGATTGAACATCACATGGCAATTAAATGAACATTAGAAATAACACATTGGATAACAGTACAACAGATGTAGGACTAAATTAACAAACTAAAATCATTTGCTCGATGTAAATATTCACGTACCAAAAGAGAGTTACAGGAGAGTAAAAAACACCAGAGAGCAGTGAATAGTTGCAGAATGACAGGGTCTCTATTCACGTACCAGAAGAGAGTTACAGGAGAGTAAAAAACACCAGAGAGCAGTGAATAGTTGCAGAATGACAGGGTCTCTATTCACGTACCAGAAGAGAGTTACAGGAGAGTAAAAAACACCAGAGAGCAGTGAATAGTTGCAGAATGACAGGGTCTCTATTCACGTACCAGAAGAGAGTTACAGGAGAGTAAAAAACACCAGAGAGCAGTGAATAGTTGCAGAATGACAGGGTCTCTATTCACGTACCTGAAAGCAGAGGAGAGAGAATAGGGTTAGCTTGATGCAGTGTGCAATTTTTCAGCAGATGTCAATAGGCAGCATGTTTTCTTAATAAGCAGCACTGTGCTGAGTAGTGAATGCAGTTCTTGTATAATTCTATTGCTATATTGCTAGTGAATCACTTATAAAATGTTCACTTTGAAAATGTGAACATATGCTATTGTTACAATGTACACTGCCCATGCAATGCACCCCTGTGCAATGCACATCCCAGACTGGTGTGAAATATATGCAGGGAGGGCAGTCAGCTGAGTCCACTAAATTTAGTTGATTGCTAATCAAAGACAATTGGAAAGGCCAATTGGAAAGTTAGATTCTGGTCTGGTCAGGGTGAGATGTTAAGTAAACAGACAATAAAATTTGGGGGAGGTTAAAACTATGGAATAAGACAGCTATACATTTTAGAATAATAGCAAGTATTGATAAGGATTGAACATCACATGGCAATTAAATGAACATTAGAAATAACACATTGGATAACAGTACAACAGATGTAGGACTAAATTAACAAACTAAAATCATTTGCTCGATGTAAATATTCACGTACCAAAAGAGAGTTACAGGAGAGTAAAAAACACCAGAGAGCAGGGAATAGTTGCAGAATGACAGGGTCTCTATTCACGTACCAGAAGAGAGTTACAGGAGAGTAAAAAACACCAGAGAGCAGTGAATAGTTGCAGAATGACAGGGTCTCTATTCACGTACCAGAAGAGAGTTACAGGAGAGTAAAAAACACCAGAGAGCAGTGAATAGTTGCAGAATGACAGGGTCTCTATTCACGTACCTGAAAGCAGAGGAGAGAGAATAGGGTTAGCTTGATGCAGTGTGCAATTTTTCAGCAGATGTCAATAGGCAGCATGTTTTCTTAATAAGCAGCACTGTGCTGAGTAGTGAATGCAGTTCTTGTATAATTCTATTGCTATATTGCTAGTGAATCACTTATAAAATGTTCACTTTGAAAATGTGAACATATGCTATTGTTACAATGTACACTGCCCATGCAATGCACCCCTGTGCAATGCACATCCCAGACTGGTGTGAAATATATGCAGGGAGGGCAGTCAGCTGAGTCCACTAAATTTAGTTGATTGCTAATCAAAGACAATTGGAAAGGCCAATTGGAAAGTTAGATTCTGGTCTGGTCAGGGTGAGATGTTAAGTAAACAGACAATAAAATTTGGGGGAGGTTAAAACTATGGAATAAGACAGCTATACATTTTAGAATAATAGCAAGTATTGATAAGGATTGAACATCACATGGCAATTAAATGAACATTAGAAATAACACATTGGATAACAGTACAACAGATGTAGGACTAAATTAACAAACTAAAATCATTTGCTCGATGTAAATATTCACGTACCAAAAGAGAGTTACAGGAGAGTAAAAAACACCAGAGAGCAGTGAATAGTTGCAGAATGACAGGGTCTCTATTCACGTACCAGAAGAGAGTTACAGGAGAGTAAAAAACACCAGAGAGCAGTGAATAGTTGCAGAATGACAGGGTCTCTATTCACGTACCAGAAGAGAGTTACAGGAGAGTAAAAAACACCAGAGAGCAGTGAATAGTTGCAGAATGACAGGGTCTCTATTCACGTACCAGAAGAGAGTTACAGGAGAGTAAAAAACACCAGAGAGCAGTGAATAGTTGCAGAATGACAGGGTCTCTATTCACGTACCTGAAAGCAGAGGAGAGAGAATAGGGTTAGCTTGATGCAGTGTGCAATTTTTCAGCAGATGTCAATAGGCAGCATGTTTTCTTAATAAGCAGCACTGTGCTGAGTAGTGAATGCAGTTCTTGTATAATTCTATTGCTATATTGCTAGTGAATCACTTATAAAATGTTCACTTTGAAAATGTGAACATATGCTATTGTTACAATGTACACTGCCCATGCAATGCACCCCTGTGCAATGCACATCCCAGACTGGTGTGAAATATATGCAGGGAGGGCAGTCAGCTGAGTCCACTAAATTTAGTTGATTGCTAATCAAAGACAATTGGAAAGGCCAATTGGAAAGTTAGATTCTGGTCTGGTCAGGGTGAGATGTTAAGTAAACAGACAATAAAATTTGGGGGAGGTTAAAACTATGGAATAAGACAGCTATACATTTTAGAATAATAGCAAGTATTGATAAGGATTGAACATCACATGGCAATTAAATGAACATTAGAAATAACACATTGGATAACAGTACAACAGATGTAGGACTAAATTAACAAACTAAAATCATTTGCTCGATGTAAATATTCACGTACCAAAAGAGAGTTACAGGAGAGTAAAAAACACCAGAGAGCAGGGAATAGTTGCAGAATGACAGGGTCTCTATTCACGTACCAGAAGAGAGTTACAGGAGAGTAAAAAACACCAGAGAGCAGTGAATAGTTGCAGAATGACAGGGTCTCTATTCACGTACCAGAAGAGAGTTACAGGAGAGTAAAAAACACCAGAGAGCAGTGAATAGTTGCAGAATGACAGGGTCTCTATTCACGTACCAGAAGAGAGTTACAGGAGAGTAAAAAACACCAGAGAGCAGTGAATAGTTGCAGAATGACAGGGTCTCTATTCACGTACCTGAAAGCAGAGGAGAGAGAATAGGGTTAGCTTGATGCAGTGTGCAATTTTTCAGCAGATGTCAATAGGCAGCATGTTTTCTTAATAAGCAGCACTGTGCTGAGTAGTGAATGCAGTTCTTGTATAATTCTATTGCTATATTGCTAGTGAATCACTTATAAAATGTTCACTTTGAAAATGTGAACATATGCTATTGTTACAATGTACACTGCCCATGCAATGCACCCCTGTGCAATGCACATCCCAGACTGGTGTGAAATATATGCAGGGAGGGCAGTCAGCTGAGTCCACTAAATTTAGTTGATTGCTAATCAAAGACAATTGGAAAGGCCAATTGGAAAGTTAGATTCTGGTCTGGTCAGGGTGAGATGTTAAGTAAACAGACAATAAAATTTGGGGGAGGTTAAAACTATGGAATAAGACAGCTATACATTTTAGAATAATAGCAAGTATTGATAAGGATTGAACATCACATGGCAATTAAATGAACATTAGAAATAACACATTGGATAACAGTACAACAGATGTAGGACTAAATTAACAAACTAAAATCATTTGCTCGATGTAAATATTCACGTACCAAAAGAGAGTTACAGGAGAGTAAAAAACACCAGAGAGCAGGGAATAGTTGCAGAATGACAGGGTCTCTATTCACGTACCAGAAGAGAGTTACAGGAGAGTAAAAAACACCAGAGAGCAGTGAATAGTTGCAGAATGACAGGGTCTCTATTCACGTACCAGAAGAGAGTTACAGGAGAGTAAAAAACACCAGAGAGCAGTGAATAGTTGCAGAATGACAGGGTCTCTATTCACGTACCAGAAGAGAGTTACAGGAGAGTAAAAAACACCAGAGAGCAGTGAATAGTTGCAGAATGACAGGGTCTCTATTCACGTACCTGAAAGCAGAGGAGAGAGAATAGGGTTAGCTTGATGCAGTGTGCAATTTTTCAGCAGATGTCAATAGGCAGCATGTTTTCTTAATAAGCAGCACTGTGCTGAGTAGTGAATGCAGTTCTTGTATAATTCTATTGCTATATTGCTAGTGAATCACTTATAAAATGTTCACTTTGAAAATGTGAACATATGCTATTGTTACAATGTACACTGCCCATGCAATGCACCCCTGTGCAATGCACATCCCAGACTGGTGTGAAATATATGCAGGGAGGGCAGTCAGCTGAGTCCACTAAATTTAGTTGATTGCTAATCAAAGACAATTGGAAAGGCCAATTGGAAAGTTAGATTCTGGTCTGGTCAGGGTGAGATGTTAAGTAAACAGACAATAAAATTTGGGGGAGGTTAAAACTATGGAATAAGACAGCTATACATTTTAGAATAATAGCAAGTATTGATAAGGATTGAACATCACATGGCAATTAAATGAACATTAGAAATAACACATTGGATAACAGTACAACAGATGTAGGACTAAATTAACAAACTAAAATCATTTGCTCGATGTAAATATTCACGTACCAAAAGAGAGTTACAGGAGAGTAAAAAACACCAGAGAGCAGTGAATAGTTGCAGAATGACAGGGTCTCTATTCACGTACCAGAAGAGAGTTACAGGAGAGTAAAAAACACCAGAGAGCAGTGAATAGTTGCAGAATGACAGGGTCTCTATTCACGTACCAGAAGAGAGTTACAGGAGAGTAAAAAACACCAGAGAGCAGTGAATAGTTGCAGAATGACAGGGTCTCTATTCACGTACCAGAAGAGAGTTACAGGAGAGTAAAAAACACCAGAGAGCAGTGAATAGTTGCAGAATGACAGGGTCTCTATTCACGTACCTGAAAGCAGAGGAGAGAGAATAGGGTTAGCTTGATGCAGTGTGCAATTTTTCAGCAGATGTCAATAGGCAGCATGTTTTCTTAATAAGCAGCACTGTGCTGAGTAGTGAATGCAGTTCTTGTATAATTCTATTGCTATATTGCTAGTGAATCACTTATAAAATGTTCACTTTGAAAATGTGAACATATGCTATTGTTACAATGTACACTGCCCATGCAATGCACCCCTGTGCAATGCACATCCCAGACTGGTGTGAAATATATGCAGGGAGGGCAGTCAGCTGAGTCCACTAAATTTAGTTGATTGCTAATCAAAGACAATTGGAAAGGCCAATTGGAAAGTTAGATTCTGGTCTGGTCAGGGTGAGATGTTAAGTAAACAGACAATAAAATTTGGGGGAGGTTAAAACTATGGAATAAGACAGCTATACATTTTAGAATAATAGCAAGTATTGATAAGGATTGAACATCACATGGCAATTAAATGAACATTAGAAATAACACATTGGATAACAGTACAACAGATGTAGGACTAAATTAACAAACTAAAATCATTTGCTCGATGTAAATATTCACGTACCAAAAGAGAGTTACAGGAGAGTAAAAAACACCAGAGAGCAGTGAATAGTTGCAGAATGACAGGGTCTCTATTCACGTACCAGAAGAGAGTTACAGGAGAGTAAAAAACACCAGAGAGCAGTGAATAGTTGCAGAATGACAGGGTCTCTATTCACGTACCAGAAGAGAGTTACAGGAGAGTAAAAAACACCAGAGAGCAGTGAATAGTTGCAGAATGACAGGGTCTCTATTCACGTACCAGAAGAGAGTTACAGGAGAGTAAAAAACACCAGAGAGCAGTGAATAGTTGCAGAATGACAGGGTCTCTATTCACGTACCTGAAAGCAGAGGAGAGAGAATAGGGTTAGCTTGATGCAGTGTGCAATTTTTCAGCAGATGTCAATAGGCAGCATGTTTTCTTAATAAGCAGCACTGTGCTGAGTAGTGAATGCAGTTCTTGTATAATTCTATTGCTATATTGCTAGTGAATCACTTATAAAATGTTCACTTTGAAAATGTGAACATATGCTATTGTTACAATGTACACTGCCCATGCAATGCACCCCTGTGCAATGCACATCCCAGACTGGTGTGAAATATATGCAGGGAGGGCAGTCAGCTGAGTCCACTAAATTTAGTTGATTGCTAATCAAAGACAATTGGAAAGGCCAATTGGAAAGTTAGATTCTGGTCTGGTCAGGGTGAGATGTTAAGTAAACAGACAATAAAATTTGGGGGAGGTTAAAACTATGGAATAAGACAGCTATACATTTTAGAATAATAGCAAGTATTGATAAGGATTGAACATCACATGGCAATTAAATGAACATTAGAAATAACACATTGGATAACAGTACAACAGATGTAGGACTAAATTAACAAACTAAAATCATTTGCTCGATGTAAATATTCACGTACCAAAAGAGAGTTACAGGAGAGTAAAAAACACCAGAGAGCAGGGAATAGTTGCAGAATGACAGGGTCTCTATTCACGTACCAGAAGAGAGTTACAGGAGAGTAAAAAACACCAGAGAGCAGTGAATAGTTGCAGAATGACAGGGTCTCTATTCACGTACCAGAAGAGAGTTACAGGAGAGTAAAAAACACCAGAGAGCAGTGAATAGTTGCAGAATGACAGGGTCTCTATTCACGTACCAGAAGAGAGTTACAGGAGAGTAAAAAACACCAGAGAGCAGTGAATAGTTGCAGAATGACAGGGTCTCTATTCACGTACCTGAAAGCAGAGGAGAGAGAATAGGGTTAGCTTGATGCAGTGTGCAATTTTTCAGCAGATGTCAATAGGCAGCATGTTTTCTTAATAAGCAGCACTGTGCTGAGTAGTGAATGCAGTTCTTGTATAATTCTATTGCTATATTGCTAGTGAATCACTTATAAAATGTTCACTTTGAAAATGTGAACATATGCTATTGTTACAATGTACACTGCCCATGCAATGCACCCCTGTGCAATGCACATCCCAGACTGGTGTGAAATATATGCAGGGAGGGCAGTCAGCTGAGTCCACTAAATTTAGTTGATTGCTAATCAAAGACAATTGGAAAGGCCAATTGGAAAGTTAGATTCTGGTCTGGTCAGGGTGAGATGTTAAGTAAACAGACAATAAAATTTGGGGGAGGTTAAAACTATGGAATAAGACAGCTATACATTTTAGAATAATAGCAAGTATTGATAAGGATTGAACATCACATGGCAATTAAATGAACATTAGAAATAACACATTGGATAACAGTACAACAGATGTAGGACTAAATTAACAAACTAAAATCATTTGCTCGATGTAAATATTCACGTACCAAAAGAGAGTTACAGGAGAGTAAAAAACACCAGAGAGCAGTGAATAGTTGCAGAATGACAGGGTCTCTATTCACGTACCAGAAGAGAGTTACAGGAGAGTAAAAAACACCAGAGAGCAGTGAATAGTTGCAGAATGACAGGGTCTCTATTCACGTACCAGAAGAGAGTTACAGGAGAGTAAAAAACACCAGAGAGCAGTGAATAGTTGCAGAATGACAGGGTCTCTATTCACGTACCAGAAGAGAGTTACAGGAGAGTAAAAAACACCAGAGAGCAGTGAATAGTTGCAGAATGACAGGGTCTCTATTCACGTACCTGAAAGCAGAGGAGAGAGAATAGGGTTAGCTTGATGCAGTGTGCAATTTTTCAGCAGATGTCAATAGGCAGCATGTTTTCTTAATAAGCAGCACTGTGCTGAGTAGTGAATGCAGTTCTTGTATAATTCTATTGCTATATTGCTAGTGAATCACTTATAAAATGTTCACTTTGAAAATGTGAACATATGCTATTGTTACAATGTACACTGCCCATGCAATGCACCCCTGTGCAATGCACATCCCAGACTGGTGTGAAATATATGCAGGGAGGGCAGTCAGCTGAGTCCACTAAATTTAGTTGATTGCTAATCAAAGACAATTGGAAAGGCCAATTGGAAAGTTAGATTCTGGTCTGGTCAGGGTGAGATGTTAAGTAAACAGACAATAAAATTTGGGGGAGGTTAAAACTATGGAATAAGACAGCTATACATTTTAGAATAATAGCAAGTATTGATAAGGATTGAACATCACATGGCAATTAAATGAACATTAGAAATAACACATTGGATAACAGTACAACAGATGTAGGACTAAATTAACAAACTAAAATCATTTGCTCGATGTAAATATTCACGTACCAAAAGAGAGTTACAGGAGAGTAAAAAACACCAGAGAGCAGTGAATAGTTGCAGAATGACAGGGTCTCTATTCACGTACCAGAAGAGAGTTACAGGAGAGTAAAAAACACCAGAGAGCAGTGAATAGTTGCAGAATGACAGGGTCTCTATTCACGTACCAGAAGAGAGTTACAGGAGAGTAAAAAACACCAGAGAGCAGTGAATAGTTGCAGAATGACAGGGTCTCTATTCACGTACCAGAAGAGAGTTACAGGAGAGTAAAAAACACCAGAGAGCAGTGAATAGTTGCAGAATGACAGGGTCTCTATTCACGTACCAGAAGAGAGTTACAGGAGAGTAAAAAACACCAGAGAGCAGTGAATAGTTGCAGAATGACAGGGTCTCTATTCACGTACCTGAAAGCAGAGGAGAGAGAATAGGGTTAGCTTGATGCAGTGTGCAATTTTTCAGCAGATGTCAATAGGCAGCATGTTTTCTTAATAAGCAGCACTGTGCTGAGTAGTGAATGCAGTTCTTGTATAATTCTATTGCTATATTGCTAGTGAATCACTTATAAAATGTTCACTTTGAAAATGTGAACATATGCTATTGTTACAATGTACACTGCCCATGCAATGCACCCCTGTGCAATGCACATCCCAGACTGGTGTGAAATATATGCAGGGAGGGCAGTCAGCTGAGTCCACTAAATTTAGTTGATTGCTAATCAAAGACAATTGGAAAGGCCAATTGGAAAGTTAGATTCTGGTCTGGTCAGGGTGAGATGTTAAGTAAACAGACAATAAAATTTGGGGGAGGTTAAAACTATGGAATAAGACAGCTATACATTTTAGAATAATAGCAAGTATTGATAAGGATTGAACATCACATGGCAATTAAATGAACATTAGAAATAACACATTGGATAACAGTACAACAGATGTAGGACTAAATTAACAAACTAAAATCATTTGCTCGATGTAAATATTCACGTACCAAAAGAGAGTTACAGGAGAGTAAAAAACACCAGAGAGCAGTGAATAGTTGCAGAATGACAGGGTCTCTATTCACGTACCAGAAGAGAGTTACAGGAGAGTAAAAAACACCAGAGAGCAGTGAATAGTTGCAGAATGACAGGGTCTCTATTCACGTACCAGAAGAGAGTTACAGGAGAGTAAAAAACACCAGAGAGCAGTGAATAGTTGCAGAATGACAGGGTCTCTATTCACGTACCAGAAGAGAGTTACAGGAGAGTAAAAAACACCAGAGAGCAGTGAATAGTTGCAGAATGACAGGGTCTCTATTCACGTACCTGAAAGCAGAGGAGAGAGAATAGGGTTAGCTTGATGCAGTGTGCAATTTTTCAGCAGATGTCAATAGGCAGCATGTTTTCTTAATAAGCAGCACTGTGCTGAGTAGTGAATGCAGTTCTTGTATAATTCTATTGCTATATTGCTAGTGAATCACTTATAAAATGTTCACTTTGAAAATGTGAACATATGCTATTGTTACAATGTACACTGCCCATGCAATGCACCCCTGTGCAATGCACATCCCAGACTGGTGTGAAATATATGCAGGGAGGGCAGTCAGCTGAGTCCACTAAATTTAGTTGATTGCTAATCAAAGACAATTGGAAAGGCCAATTGGAAAGTTAGATTCTGGTCTGGTCAGGGTGAGATGTTAAGTAAACAGACAATAAAATTTGGGGGAGGTTAAAACTATGGAATAAGACAGCTATACATTTTAGAATAATAGCAAGTATTGATAAGGATTGAACATCACATGGCAATTAAATGAACATTAGAAATAACACATTGGATAACAGTACAACAGATGTAGGACTAAATTAACAAACTAAAATCATTTGCTCGATGTAAATATTCACGTACCATAAGAGAGTTACAGGAGAGTAAAAAACACCAGAGAGCAGTGAATAGTTGCAGAATGACAGGGTCTCTATTCACGTACCAGAAGAGAGTTACAGGAGAGTAAAAAACACCAGAGAGCAGTGAATAGTTGCAGAATGACAGGGTCTCTATTCACGTACCTGAAAGCAGAGGAGAGAGAATAGGGTTAGCTTGATGCAGTGTGCAATTTTTCAGCAGATGTCAATAGGCAGCATGTTTTCTTAATAAGCAGCACTGTGCTGAGTAGTGAATGCAGTTCTTGTATAATTCTATTGCTATATTGCTAGTGAATCACTTATAAAATGTTCACTTTGAAAATGTGAACATATGCTATTGTTACAATGTACACTGCCCATGCAATGCACCCCTGTGCAATGCACATCCCAGACTGGTGTGAAATATATGCAGGGAGGGCAGTCAGCTGAGTCCACTAAATTTAGTTGATTGCTAATCAAAGACAATTGGAAAGGCCAATTGGAAAGTTAGATTCTGGTCTGGTCAGGGTGAGATGTTAAGTAAACAGACAATAAAATTTGGGGGAGGTTAAAACTATGGAATAAGACAGCTATACATTTTAGAATAATAGCAAGTATTGATAAGGATTGAACATCACATGGCAATTAAATGAACATTAGAAATAACACATTGGATAACAGTACAACAGATGTAGGACTAAATTAACAAACTAAAATCATTTGCTCGATGTAAATATTCACGTACCAAAAGAGAGTTACAGGAGAGTAAAAAACACCAGAGAGCAGTGAATAGTTGCAGAATGACAGGGTCTCTATTCACGTACCAGAAGAGAGTTACAGGAGAGTAAAAAACACCAGAGAGCAGTGAATAGTTGCAGAATGACAGGGTCTCTATTCACGTACCAGAAGAGAGTTACAGGAGAGTAAAAAACACCAGAGAGCAGTGAATAGTTGCAGAATGACAGGGTCTCTATTCACGTACCAGAAGAGAGTTACAGGAGAGTAAAAAACACCAGAGAGCAGTGAATAGTTGCAGAATGACAGGGTCTCTATTCACGTACCTGAAAGCAGAGGAGAGAGAATAGGGTTAGCTTGATGCAGTGTGCAATTTTTCAGCAGATGTCAATAGGCAGCATGTTTTCTTAATAAGCAGCACTGTGCTGAGTAGTGAATGCAGTTCTTGTATAATTCTATTGCTATATTGCTAGTGAATCACTTATAAAATGTTCACTTTGAAAATGTGAACATATGCTATTGTTACAATGTACACTGCCCATGCAATGCACCCCTGTGCAATGCACATCCCAGACTGGTGTGAAATATATGCAGGGAGGGCAGTCAGCTGAGTCCACTAAATTTAGTTGATTGCTAATCAAAGACAATTGGAAAGGCCAATTGGAAAGTTAGATTCTGGTCTGGTCAGGGTGAGATGTTAAGTAAACAGACAATAAAATTTGGGGGAGGTTAAAACTATGGAATAAGACAGCTATACATTTTAGAATAATAGCAAGTATTGATAAGGATTGAACATCACATGGCAATTAAATGAACATTAGAAATAACACATTGGATAACAGTACAACAGATGTAGGACTAAATTAACAAACTAAAATCATTTGCTCGATGTAAATATTCACGTACCAAAAGAGAGTTACAGGAGAGTAAAAAACACCAGAGAGCAGTGAATAGTTGCAGAATGACAGGGTCTCTATTCACGTACCAGAAGAGAGTTACAGGAGAGTAAAAAACACCAGAGAGCAGTGAATAGTTGCAGAATGACAGGGTCTCTATTCACGTACCAGAAGAGAGTTACAGGAGAGTAAAAAACACCAGAGAGCAGTGAATAGTTGCAGAATGACAGGGTCTCTATTCACGTACCAGAAGAGAGTTACAGGAGAGTAAAAAACACCAGAGAGCAGTGAATAGTTGCAGAATGACAGGGTCTCTATTCACGTACCTGAAAGCAGAGGAGAGAGAATAGGGTTAGCTTGATGCAGTGTGCAATTTTTCAGCAGATGTCAATAGGCAGCATGTTTTCTTAATAAGCAGCACTGTGCTGAGTAGTGAATGCAGTTCTTGTATAATTCTATTGCTATATTGCTAGTGAATCACTTATAAAATGTTCACTTTGAAAATGTGAACATATGCTATTGTTACAATGTACACTGCCCATGCAATGCACCCCTGTGCAATGCACATCCCAGACTGGTGTGAAATATATGCAGGGAGGGCAGTCAGCTGAGTCCACTAAATTTAGTTGATTGCTAATCAAAGACAATTGGAAAGGCCAATTGGAAAGTTAGATTCTGGTCTGGTCAGGGTGAGATGTTAAGTAAACAGACAATAAAATTTGGGGGAGGTTAAAACTATGGAATAAGACAGCTATACATTTTAGAATAATAGCAAGTATTGATAAGGATTGAACATCACATGGCAATTAAATGAACATTAGAAATAACACATTGGATAACAGTACAACAGATGTAGGACTAAATTAACAAACTAAAATCATTTGCTCGATGTAAATATTCACGTACCAAAAGAGAGTTACAGGAGAGTAAAAAACACCAGAGAGCAGTGAATAGTTGCAGAATGACAGGGTCTCTATTCACGTACCAGAAGAGAGTTACAGGAGAGTAAAAAACACCAGAGAGCAGTGAATAGTTGCAGAATGACAGGGTCTCTATTCACGTACCAGAAGAGAGTTACAGGAGAGTAAAAAACACCAGAGAGCAGGGAATTGTTGCAGAATGACAGGGTCTCTATTCACGTACCAGAAGAGAGTTACAGGAGAGTAAAAAACACCAGAGAGCAGTGAATAGTTGCAGAATGACAGGGTCTCTATTCACGTACCAGAAGAGAGTTACAGGAGAGTAAAAAACACCAGAGAGCAGTGAATAGTTGCAGAATGACAGGGTCTCTATTCACGTACCAGAAGAGAGTTACAGGAGAGTAAAAAACACCAGAGAGCAGTGAATAGTTGCAGAATGACAGGGTCTCTATTCACGTACCTGAAAGCAGAGGAGAGAGAATAGGGTTAGCTTGATGCAGTGTGCAATTTTTCAGCAGATGTCAATAGGCAGCATGTTTTCTTAATAAGCAGCACTGTGCTGAGTAGTGAATGCAGTTCTTGTATAATTCTATTGCTATATTGCTAGTGAATCACTTATAAAATGTTCACTTTGAAAATGTGAACATATGCTATTGTTACAATGTACACTGCCCATGCAATGCACCCCTGTGCAATGCACATCCCAGACTGGTGTGAAATATATGCAGGGAGGGCAGTCAGCTGAGTCCACTAAATTTAGTTGATTGCTAATCAAAGACAATTGGAAAGGCCAATTGGAAAGTTAGATTCTGGTCTGGTCAGGGTGAGATGTTAAGTAAACAGACAATAAAATTTGGGGGAGGTTAAAACTATGGAATAAGACAGCTATACATTTTAGAATAATAGCAAGTATTGATAAGGATTGAACATCACATGGCAATTAAATGAACATTAGAAATAACACATTGGATAACAGTACAACAGATGTAGGACTAAATTAACAAACTAAAATCATTTGCTCGATGTAAATATTCACGTACCAAAAGAGAGTTACAGGAGAGTAAAAAACACCAGAGAGCAGTGAATAGTTGCAGAATGACAGGGTCTCTATTCACGTACCAGAAGAGAGTTACAGGAGAGTAAAAAACACCAGAGAGCAGTGAATAGTTGCAGAATGACAGGGTCTCTATTCACGTACCAGAAGAGAGTTACAGGAGAGTAAAAAACACCAGAGAGCAGTGAATAGTTGCAGAATGACAGGGTCTCTATTCACGTACCAGAAGAGAGTTACAGGAGAGTAAAAAACACCAGAGAGCAGTGAATAGTTGCAGAATGACAGGGTCTCTATTCACGTACCAGAAGAGAGTTACAGGAGAGTAAAAAACACCAGAGAGCAGTGAATAGTTGCAGAATGACAGGGTCTCTATTCACGTACCAGAAGAGAGTTACAGGAGAGTAAAAAACACCAGAGAGCAGTGAATAGTTGCAGAATGACAGGGTCTCTATTCACGTACCTGAAAGCAGAGGAGAGAGAATAGGGTTAGCTTGATGCAGTGTGCAATTTTTCAGCAGATGTCAATAGGCAGCATGTTTTCTTAATAAGCAGCACTGTGCTGAGTAGTGAATGCAGTTCTTGTATAATTCTATTGCTATATTGCTAGTGAATCACTTATAAAATGTTCACTTTGAAAATGTGAACATATGCTATTGTTACAATGTACACTGCCCATGCAATGCACCCCTGTGCAATGCACATCCCAGACTGGTGTGAAATATATGCAGGGAGGGCAGTCAGCTGAGTCCACTAAATTTAGTTGATTGCTAATCAAAGACAATTGGAAAGGCCAATTGGAAAGTTAGATTCTGGTCTGGTCAGGGTGAGATGTTAAGTAAACAGACAATAAAATTTGGGGGAGGTTAAAACTATGGAATAAGACAGCTATACATTTTAGAATAATAGCAAGTATTGATAAGGATTGAACATCACATGGCAATTAAATGAACATTAGAAATAACACATTGGATAACAGTACAACAGATGTAGGACTAAATTAACAAACTAAAATCATTTGCTCGATGTAAATATTCACGTACCAAAAGAGAGTTACAGGAGAGTAAAAAACACCAGAGAGCAGTGAATAGTTGCAGAATGACAGGGTCTCTATTCACGTACCAGAAGAGAGTTACAGGAGAGTAAAAAACACCAGAGAGCAGTGAATAGTTGCAGAATGACAGGGTCTCTATTCACGTACCTGAAAGCAGAGGAGAGAGAATAGGGTTAGCTTGATGCAGTGTGCAATTTTTCAGCAGATGTCAATAGGCAGCATGTTTTCTTAATAAGCAGCACTGTGCTGAGTAGTGAATGCAGTTCTTGTATAATTCTATTGCTATATTGCTAGTGAATCACTTATAAAATGTTCACTTTGAAAATGTGAACATATGCTATTGTTACAATGTACACTGCCCATGCAATGCACCCCTGTGCAATGCACATCCCAGACTGGTGTGAAATATATGCAGGGAGGGCAGTCAGCTGAGTCCACTAAATTTAGTTGATTGCTAATCAAAGACAATTGGAAAGGCCAATTGGAAAGTTAGATTCTGGTCTGGTCAGGGTGAGATGTTAAGTAAACAGACAATAAAATTTGGGGGAGGTTAAAACTATGGAATAAGACAGCTATACATTTTAGAATAATAGCAAGTATTGATAAGGATTGAACATCACATGGCAATTAAATGAACATTAGAAATAACACATTGGATAACAGTACAACAGATGTAGGACTAAATTAACAAACTAAAATCATTTGCTCGATGTAAATATTCACGTACCAAAAGAGAGTTACAGGAGAGTAAAAAACACCAGAGAGCAGTGAATAGTTGCAGAATGACAGGGTCTCTATTCACGTACCAGAAGAGAGTTACAGGAGAGTAAAAAACACCAGAGAGCAGTGAATAGTTGCAGAATGACAGGGTCTCTATTCACGTACCAGAAGAGAGTTACAGGAGAGTAAAAAACACCAGAGAGCAGTGAATAGTTGCAGAATGACAGGGTCTCTATTCACGTACCTGAAAGCAGAGGAGAGAGAATAGGGTTAGCTTGATGCAGTGTGCAATTTTTCAGCAGATGTCAATAGGCAGCATGTTTTCTTAATAAGCAGCACTGTGCTGAGTAGTGAATGCAGTTCTTGTATAATTCTATTGCTATATTGCTAGTGAATCACTTATAAAATGTTCACTTTGAAAATGTGAACATATGCTATTGTTACAATGTACACTGCCCATGCAATGCACCCCTGTGCAATGCACATCCCAGACTGGTGTGAAATATATGCAGGGAGGGCAGTCAGCTGAGTCCACTAAATTTAGTTGATTGCTAATCAAAGACAATTGGAAAGGCCAATTGGAAAGTTAGATTCTGGTCTGGTCAGGGTGAGATGTTAAGTAAACAGACAATAAAATTTGGGGGAGGTTAAAACTATGGAATAAGACAGCTATACATTTTAGAATAATAGCAAGTATTGATAAGGATTGAACATCACATGGCAATTAAATGAACATTAGAAATAACACATTGGATAACAGTACAACAGATGTAGGACTAAATTAACAAACTAAAATCATTTGCTCGATGTAAATATTCACGTACCAAAAGAGAGTTACAGGAGAGTAAAAAACACCAGAGAGCAGTGAATAGTTGCAGAATGACAGGGTCTCTATTCACATACCAGAAGAGAGTTACAGGAGAGTAAAAAACACCAGAGAGCAGTGAATAGTTGCAGAATGACAGGGTCTCTATTCACGTACCAGAAGAGAGTTACAGGAGAGTAAAAAACACCAGAGAGCAGTGAATAGTTGCAGAATGACAGGGTCTCTATTCACGTACCAGAAGAGAGTTACAGGAGAGTAAAAAACACCAGAGAGCAGTGAATAGTTGCAGAATGACAGGGTCTCTATTCACGTACCAGAAGAGAGTTACAGGAGAGTAAAAAACACCAGAGAGCAGTGAATAGTTGCAGAATGACAGGGTCTCTATTCACGTACCAGAAGAGAGTTACAGGAGAGTAAAAAACACCAGAGAGCAGTGAATAGTTGCAGAATGACAGGGTCTCTATTCACGTACCAGAAGAGAGTTACAGGAGAGTAAAAAACACCAGAGAGCAGTGAATAGTTGCAGAATGACAGGGTCTCTATTCACGTACCTGAAAGCAGAGGAGAGAGAATAGGGTTAGCTTGATGCAGTGTGCAATTTTTCAGCAGATGTCAATAGGCAGCATGTTTTCTTAATAAGCAGCACTGTGCTGAGTAGTGAATGCAGTTCTTGTATAATTCTATTGCTATATTGCTAGTGAATCACTTATAAAATGTTCACTTTGAAAATGTGAACATATGCTATTGTTACAATGTACACTGCCCATGCAATGCACCCCTGTGCAATGCACATCCCAGACTGGTGTGAAATATATGCAGGGAGGGCAGTCAGCTGAGTCCACTAAATTTAGTTGATTGCTAATCAAAGACAATTGGAAAGGCCAATTGGAAAGTTAGATTCTGGTCTGGTCAGGGTGAGATGTTAAGTAAACAGACAATAAAATTTGGGGGAGGTTAAAACTATGGAATAAGACAGCTATACATTTTAGAATAATAGCAAGTATTGATAAGGATTGAACATCACATGGCAATTAAATGAACATTAGAAATAACACATTGGATAACAGTACAACAGATGTAGGACTAAATTAACAAACTAAAATCATTTGCTCGATGTAAATATTCACGTACCAAAAGAGAGTTACAGGAGAGTAAAAAACACCAGAGAGCAGTGAATAGTTGCAGAATGACAGGGTCTCTATTCACGTACCAGAAGAGAGTTACAGGAGAGTAAAAAACACCAGAGAGCAGTGAATAGTTGCAGAATGACAGGGTCTCTATTCACGTACCTGAAAGCAGAGGAGAGAGAATAGGGTTAGCTTGATGCAGTGTGCAATTTTTCAGCAGATGTCAATAGGCAGCATGTTTTCTTAATAAGCAGCACTGTGCTGAGTAGTGAATGCAGTTCTTGTATAATTCTATTGCTATATTGCTAGTGAATCACTTATAAAATGTTCACTTTGAAAATGTGAACATATGCTATTGTTACAATGTACACTGCCCATGCAATGCACCCCTGTGCAATGCACATCCCAGACTGGTGTGAAATATATGCAGGGAGGGCAGTCAGCTGAGTCCACTAAATTTAGTTGATTGCTAATCAAAGACAATTGGAAAGGCCAATTGGAAAGTTAGATTCTGGTCTGGTCAGGGTGAGATGTTAAGTAAACAGACAATAAAATTTGGGGGAGGTTAAAACTATGGAATAAGACAGCTATACATTTTAGAATAATAGCAAGTATTGATAAGGATTGAACATCACATGGCAATTAAATGAACATTAGAAATAACACATTGGATAACAGTACAACAGATGTAGGACTAAATTAACAAACTAAAATCATTTGCTCGATGTAAATATTCACGTACCAAAAGAGAGTTACAGGAGAGTAAAAAACACCAGAGAGCAGTGAATAGTTGCAGAATGACAGGGTCTCTATTCACGTACCAGAAGAGAGTTACAGGAGAGTAAAAAACACCAGAGAGCAGTGAATAGTTGCAGAATGACAGGGTCTCTATTCACGTACCTGAAAGCAGAGGAGAGAGAATAGGGTTAGCTTGATGCAGTGTGCAATTTTTCAGCAGATGTCAATAGGCAGCATGTTTTCTTAATAAGCAGCACTGTGCTGAGTAGTGAATGCAGTTCTTGTATAATTCTATTGCTATATTGCTAGTGAATCACTTATAAAATGTTCACTTTGAAAATGTGAACATATGCTATTGTTACAATGTACACTGCCCATGCAATGCACCCCTGTGCAATGCACATCCCAGACTGGTGTGAAATATATGCAGGGAGGGCAGTCAGCTGAGTCCACTAAATTTAGTTGATTGCTAATCAAAGACAATTGGAAAGGCCAATTGGAAAGTTAGATTCTGGTCTGGTCAGGGTGAGATGTTAAGTAAACAGACAATAAAATTTGGGGGAGGTTAAAACTATGGAATAAGACAGCTATACATTTTAGAATAATAGCAAGTATTGATAAGGATTGAACATCACATGGCAATTAAATGAACATTAGAAATAACACATTGGATAACAGTACAACAGATGTAGGACTAAATTAACAAACTAAAATCATTTGCTCGATGTAAATATTCACGTACCAAAAGAGAGTTACAGGAGAGTAAAAAACACCAGAGAGCAGTGAATAGTTGCAGAATGACAGGGTCTCTATTCACGTACCAGAAGAGAGTTACAGGAGAGTAAAAAACACCAGAGAGCAGTGAATAGTTGCAGAATGACAGGGTCTCTATTCACGTACCAGAAGAGAGTTACAGGAGAGTAAAAAACACCAGAGAGCAGTGAATAGTTGCAGAATGACAGGGTCTCTATTCACGTACCAGAAGAGAGTTACAGGAGAGTAAAAAACACCAGAGAGCAGTGAATAGTTGCAGAATGACAGGGTCTCTATTCACGTACCTGAAAGCAGAGGAGAGAGAATAGGGTTAGCTTGATGCAGTGTGCAATTTTTCAGCAGATGTCAATAGGCAGCATGTTTTCTTAATAAGCAGCACTGTGCTGAGTAGTGAATGCAGTTCTTGTATAATTCTATTGCTATATTGCTAGTGAATCACTTATAA
Organism: Bombina bombina; assembly: GCF_027579735.1. NCBI lineage: Eukaryota > Metazoa > Chordata > Amphibia > Anura > Bombinatoridae > Bombina > Bombina bombina. Next base: position 1,237,265,133 of record NC_069500.1, on the reverse strand, counting down.
AATGTTCACTTTGAAAATGTGAACATATGCTATTGTTACAATGTACACTGCCCATGCAATGCACCCCTGTGCAATGCACATCCCAGACTGGTGTGAAATATATGCAGGGAGGGCAGTCAGCTGAGTCCACTAAATTTAGTTGATTGCTAATCAAAGACAATTGGAAAGGCCAATTGGAAAGTTAGATTCTGGTCTGGTCAGGGTGAGATGTTAAGTAAACAGACAATAAAATTTGGGGGAGGTTAAAACTATGGAATAAGACAGCTATACATTTTAGAATAATAGCAAGTATTGATAAGGATTGAACATCACATGGCAATTAAATGAACATTAGAAATAACACATTGGATAACAGTACAACAGATGTAGGACTAAATTAACAAACTAAAATCATTTGCTCGATGTAAATATTCACGTACCAAAAGAGAGTTACAGGAGAGTAAAAAACACCAGAGAGCAGTGAATAGTTGCAGAATGACAGGGTCTCTATTCACGTACCAGAAGAGAGTTACAGGAGAGTAAAAAACACCAGAGAGCAGTGAATAGTTGCAGAATGACAGGGTCTCTATTCACGTACCAGAAGAGAGTTACAGGAGAGTAAAAAACACCAGAGAGCAGTGAATAGTTGCAGAATGACAGGGTCTCTATTCACGTACCAGAAGAGAGTTACAGGAGAGTAAAAAACACCAGAGAGCAGTGAATAGTTGCAGAATGACAGGGTCTCTATTCACGTACCAGAAGAGAGTTACAGGAGAGTAAAAAACACCAGAGAGCAGTGAATAGTTGCAGAATGACAGGGTCTCTATTCACGTACCTGAAAGCAGAGGAGAGAGAATAGGGTTAGCTTGATGCAGTGTGCAATTTTTCAGCAGATGTCAATAGGCAGCATGTTTTCTTAATAAGCAGCACTGTGCTGAGTAGTGAATGCAGTTCTTGTATAATTCTATTGCTATATTGCTAGTGAATCACTTATAAAATGTTCACTTTGAAAATGTGAACATATGCTATTGTTACAATGTACACTGCCCATGCAATGCACCCCTGTGCAATGCACATCCCAGACTGGTGTGAAATATATGCAGGGAGGGCAGTCAGCTGAGTCCACTAAATTTAGTTGATTGCTAATCAAAGACAATTGGAAAGGCCAATTGGAAAGTTAGATTCTGGTCTGGTCAGGGTGAGATGTTAAGTAAACAGACAATAAAATTTGGGGGAGGTTAAAACTATGGAATAAGACAGCTATACATTTTAGAATAATAGCAAGTATTGATAAGGATTGAACATCACATGGCAATTAAATGAACATTAGAAATAACACATTGGATAACAGTACAACAGATGTAGGACTAAATTAACAAACTAAAATCATTTGCTCGATGTAAATATTCACGTACCAGAAGAGAGTTACAGGAGAGTAAAAAACACCAGAGAGCAGTGAATAGTTGCAGAATGACAGGGTCTCTATTCACGTACCAGAAGAGAGTTACAGGAGAGTAAAAAACACCAGAGAGCAGTGAATAGTTGCAGAATGACAGGGTCTCTATTCACGTACCAGAAGAGAGTTACAGGAGAGTAAAAAACACCAGAGAGCAGTGAATAGTTGCAGAATGACAGGGTCTCTATTCACGTACCTGAAAGCAGAGGAGAGAGAATAGGGTTAGCTTGATGCAGTGTGCAATTTTTCAGCAGATGTCAATAGGCAGCATGTTTTCTTAATAAGCAGCACTGTGCTGAGTAGTGAATGCAGTTCTTGTATAATTCTATTGCTATATTGCTAGTGAATCACTTATAAAATGTTCACTTTGAAAATGTGAACATATGCTATTGTTACAATGTACACTGCCCATGCAATGCACCCCTGTGCAATGCACATCCCAGACTGGTGTGAAATATATGCAGGGAGGGCAGTCAGCTGAGTCCACTAAATTTAGTTGATTGCTAATCAAAGACAATTGGAAAGGCCAATTGGAAAGTTAGATTCTGGTCTGGTCAGGGTGAGATGTTAAGTAAACAGACAATAAAATTTGGGGGAGGTTAAAACTATGGAATAAGACAGCTATACATTTTAGAATAATAGCAAGTATTGATAAGGATTGAACATCACATGGCAATTAAATGAACATTAGAAATAACACATTGGATAACAGTACAACAGATGTAGGACTAAATTAACAAACTAAAATCATTTGCTCGATGTAAATATTCACGTACCAAAAGAGAGTTACAGGAGAGTAAAAAACACCAGAGAGCAGTGAATAGTTGCAGAATGACAGGGTCTCTATTCACGTACCAGAAGAGAGTTACAGGAGAGTAAAAAACACCAGAGAGCAGTGAATAGTTGCAGAATGACAGGGTCTCTATTCACGTACCTGAAAGCAGAGGAGAGAGAATAGGGTTAGCTTGATGCAGTGTGCAATTTTTCAGCAGATGTCAATAGGCAGCATGTTTTCTTAATAAGCAGCACTGTGCTGAGTAGTGAATGCAGTTCTTGTATAATTCTATTGCTATATTGCTAGTGAATCACTTATAAAATGTTCACTTTGAAAATGTGAACATATGCTATTGTTACAATGTACACTGCCCATGCAATGCACCCCTGTGCAATGCACATCCCAGACTGGTGTGAAATATATGCAGGGAGGGCAGTCAGCTGAGTCCACTAAATTTAGTTGATTGCTAATCAAAGACAATTGGAAAGGCCAATTGGAAAGTTAGATTCTGGTCTGGTCAGGGTGAGATGTTAAGTAAACAGACAATAAAATTTGGGGGAGGTTAAAACTATGGAATAAGACAGCTATACATTTTAGAATAATAGCAAGTATTGATAAGGATTGAACATCACATGGCAATTAAATGAACATTAGAAATAACACATTGGATAACAGTACAACAGATGTAGGACTAAATTAACAAACTAAAATCATTTGCTCGATGTAAATATTCACGTACCAAAAGAGAGTTACAGGAGAGTAAAAAACACCAGAGAGCAGTGAATAGTTGCAGAATGACAGGGTCTCTATTCACGTACCAGAAGAGAGTTACAGGAGAGTAAAAAACACCAGAGAGCAGTGAATAGTTGCAGAATGACAGGGTCTCTATTCACGTACCTGAAAGCAGAGGAGAGAGAATAGGGTTAGCTTGATGCAGTGTGCAATTTTTCAGCAGATGTCAATAGGCAGCATGTTTTCTTAATAAGCAGCACTGTGCTGAGTAGTGAATGCAGTTCTTGTATAATTCTATTGCTATATTGCTAGTGAATCACTTATAAAATGTTCACTTTGAAAATGTGAACATATGCTATTGTTACAATGTACACTGCCCATGCAATGCACCCCTGTGCAATGCACATCCCAGACTGGTGTGAAATATATGCAGGGAGGGCAGTCAGCTGAGTCCACTAAATTTAGTTGATTGCTAATCAAAGACAATTGGAAAGGCCAATTGGAAAGTTAGATTCTGGTCTGGTCAGGGTGAGATGTTAAGTAAACAGACAATAAAATTTGGGGGAGGTTAAAACTATGGAATAAGACAGCTATACATTTTAGAATAATAGCAAGTATTGATAAGGATTGAACATCACATGGCAATTAAATGAACATTAGAAATAACACATTGGATAACAGTACAACAGATGTAGGACTAAATTAACAAACTAAAATCATTTGCTCGATGTAAATATTCACGTACCAAAAGAGAGTTACAGGAGAGTAAAAAACACCAGAGAGCAGTGAATAGTTGCAGAATGACAGGGTCTCTATTCACGTACCAGAAGAGAGTTACAGGAGAGTAAAAAACACCAGAGAGCAGTGAATAGTTGCAGAATGACAGGGTCTCTATTCACGTACCAGAAGAGAGTTACAGGAGAGTAAAAAACACCAGAGAGCAGTGAATAGTTGCAGAATGACAGGGTCTCTATTCACGTACCAGAAGAGAGTTACAGGAGAGTAAAAAACACCAGAGAGCAGTGAATAGTTGCAGAATGACAGGGTCTCTATTCACGTACCTGAAAGCAGAGGAGAGAGAATAGGGTTAGCTTGATGCAGTGTGCAATTTTTCAGCAGATGTCAATAGGCAGCATGTTTTCTTAATAAGCAGCACTGTGCTGAGTAGTGAATGCAGTTCTTGTATAATTCTATTGCTATATTGCTAGTGAATCACTTATAAAATGTTCACTTTGAAAATGTGAACATATGCTATTGTTACAATGTACACTGCCCATGCAATGCACCCCTGTGCAATGCACATCCCAGACTGGTGTGAAATATATGCAGGGAGGGCAGTCAGCTGAGTCCACTAAATTTAGTTGATTGCTAATCAAAGACAATTGGAAAGGCCAATTGGAAAGTTAGATTCTGGTCTGGTCAGGGTGAGATGTTAAGTAAACAGACAATAAAATTTGGGGGAGGTTAAAACTATGGAATAAGACAGCTATACATTTTAGAATAATAGCAAGTATTGATAAGGATTGAACATCACATGGCAATTAAATGAACATTAGAAATAACACATTGGATAACAGTACAACAGATGTAGGACTAAATTAACAAACTAAAATCATTTGCTCGATGTAAATATTCACGTACCAAAAGAGAGTTACAGGAGAGTAAAAAACACCAGAGAGCAGTGAATAGTTGCAGAATGACAGGGTCTCTATTCACGTACCAGAAGAGAGTTACAGGAGAGTAAAAAACACCAGAGAGCAGTGAATAGTTGCAGAATGACAGGGTCTCTATTCACGTACCAGAAGAGAGTTACAGGAGAGTAAAAAACACCAGAGAGCAGTGAATAGTTGCAGAATGACAGGGTCTCTATTCACGTACCTGAAAGCAGAGGAGAGAGAATAGGGTTAGCTTGATGCAGTGTGCAATTTTTCAGCAGATGTCAATAGGCAGCATGTTTTCTTAATAAGCAGCACTGTGCTGAGTAGTGAATGCAGTTCTTGTATAATTCTATTGCTATATTGCTAGTGAATCACTTATAAAATGTTCACTAATGTGAACATATGCTATTGTTACAATGTACACTGCCCATGCAATGCACCCCTGTGCAATGCACATCCCAGACTGGTGTGAAATATATGCAGGGAGGGCAGTCAGCTGAGTCCACTAAATTTAGTTGATTGCTAATCAAAGACAATTGGAAAGGCCAATTGGAAAGTTAGATTCTGGTCTGGTCAGGGTGAGATGTTAAGTAAACAGACAATAAAATTTGGGGGAGGTTAAAACTATGGAATAAGACAGCTATACATTTTAGAATAATAGCAAGTATTGATAAGGATTGAACATCACATGGCAATTAAATGAACATTAGAAATAACACATTGGATAACAGTACAACAGATGTAGGACTAAATTAACAAACTAAAATCATTTGCTCGATGTAAATATTCACGTACCAAAAGAGAGTTACAGGAGAGTAAAAAACACCAGAGAGCAGTGAATAGTTGCAGAATGACAGGGTCTCTATTCACGTACCAGAAGAGAGTTACAGGAGAGTAAAAAACACCAGAGAGCAGTGAATAGTTGCAGAATGACAGGGTCTCTATTCACGTACCAGAAGAGAGTTACAGGAGAGTAAAAAACACCAGAGAGCAGTGAATAGTTGCAGAATGACAGGGTCTCTATTCACGTACCTGAAAGCAGAGGAGAGAGAATAGGGTTAGCTTGATGCAGTGTGCAATTTTTCAGCAGATGTCAATAGGCAGCATGTTTTCTTAATAAGCAGCACTGTGCTGAGTAGTGAATGCAGTTCTTGTATAATTCTATTGCTATATTGCTAGTGAATCACTTATAAAATGTTCACTTTGAAAATGTGAACATATGCTATTGTTACAATGTACACTGCCCATGCAATGCACCCCTGTGCAATGCACATCCCAGACTGGTGTGAAATATATGCAGGGAGGGCAGTCAGCTGAGTCCACTAAATTTAGTTGATTGCTAATCAAAGACAATTGGAAAGGCCAATTGGAAAGTTAGATTCTGGTCTGGTCAGGGTGAGATGTTAAGTAAACAGACAATAAAATTTGGGGGAGGTTAAAACTATGGAATAAGACAGCTATACATTTTAGAATAATAGCAAGTATTGATAAGGATTGAACATCACATGGCAATTAAATGAACATTAGAAATAACACATTGGATAACAGTACAACAGATGTAGGACTAAATTAACAAACTAAAATCATTTGCTCGATGTAAATATTCACGTACCAAAAGAGAGTTACAGGAGAGTAAAAAACACCAGAGAGCAGTGAATAGTTGCAGAATGACAGGGTCTCTATTCACATACCAGAAGAGAGTTACAGGAGAGTAAAAAACACCAGAGAGCAGTGAATAGTTGCAGAATGACAGGGTCTCTATTCACGTACCAGAAGAGAGTTACAGGAGAGTAAAAAACACCAGAGAGCAGTGAATAGTTGCAGAATGACAGGGTCTCTATTCACGTACCAGAAGAGAGTTACAGGAGAGTAAAAAACACCAGAGAGCAGTGAATAGTTGCAGAATGACAGGGTCTCTATTCACGTACCAGAAGAGAGTTACAGGAGAGTAAAAAACACCAGAGAGCAGTGAATAGTTGCAGAATGACAGGGTCTCTATTCACGTACCAGAAGAGAGTTACAGGAGAGTAAAAAACACCAGAGAGCAGTGAATAGTTGCAGAATGACAGGGTCTCTATTCACGTACCAGAAGAGAGTTACAGGAGAGTAAAAAACACCAGAGAGCAGTGAATAGTTGCAGAATGACAGGGTCTCTATTCACGTACCTGAAAGCAGAGGAGAGAGAATAGGGTTAGCTTGATGCAGTGTGCAATTTTTCAGCAGATGTCAATAGGCAGCATGTTTTCTTAATAAGCAGCACTGTGCTGAGTAGTGAATGCAGTTCTTGTATAATTCTATTGCTATATTGCTAGTGAATCACTTATAAAATGTTCACTTTGAAAATGTGAACATATGCTATTGTTACAATGTACACTGCCCATGCAATGCACCCCTGTGCAATGCACATCCCAGACTGGTGTGAAATATATGCAGGGAGGGCAGTCAGCTGAGTCCACTAAATTTAGTTGATTGCTAATCAAAGACAATTGGAAAGGCCAATTGGAAAGTTAGATTCTGGTCTGGTCAGGGTGAGATGTTAAGTAAACAGACAATAAAATTTGGGGGAGGTTAAAACTATGGAATAAGACAGCTATACATTTTAGAATAATAGCAAGTATTGATAAGGATTGAACATCACATGGCAATTAAATGAACATTAGAAATAACACATTGGATAACAGTACAACAGATGTAGGACTAAATTAACAAACTAAAATCATTTGCTCGATGTAAATATTCACGTACCAAAAGAGAGTTACAGGAGAGTAAAAAACACCAGAGAGCAGTGAATAGTTGCAGAATGACAGGGTCTCTATTCACGTACCAGAAGAGAGTTACAGGAGAGTAAAAAACACCAGAGAGCAGTGAATAGTTGCAGAATGACAGGGTCTCTATTCACGTACCTGAAAGCAGAGGAGAGAGAATAGGGTTAGCTTGATGCAGTGTGCAATTTTTCAGCAGATGTCAATAGGCAGCATGTTTTCTTAATAAGCAGCACTGTGCTGAGTAGTGAATGCAGTTCTTGTATAATTCTATTGCTATATTGCTAGTGAATCACTTATAAAATGTTCACTTTGAAAATGTGAACATATGCTATTGTTACAATGTACACTGCCCATGCAATGCACCCCTGTGCAATGCACATCCCAGACTGGTGTGAAATATATGCAGGGAGGGCAGTCAGCTGAGTCCACTAAATTTAGTTGATTGCTAATCAAAGACAATTGGAAAGGCCAATTGGAAAGTTAGATTCTGGTCTGGTCAGGGTGAGATGTTAAGTAAACAGACAATAAAATTTGGGGGAGGTTAAAACTATGGAATAAGACAGCTATACATTTTAGAATAATAGCAAGTATTGATAAGGATTGAACATCACATGGCAATTAAATGAACATTAGAAATAACACATTGGATAACAGTACAACAGATGTAGGACTAAATTAACAAACTAAAATCATTTGCTCGATGTAAATATTCACGTACCAAAAGAGAGTTACAGGAGAGTAAAAAACACCAGAGAGCAGTGAATAGTTGCAGAATGACAGGGTCTCTATTCACGTACCAGAAGAGAGTTACAGGAGAGTAAAAAACACCAGAGAGCAGTGAATAGTTGCAGAATGACATGGTCTCTATTCACGTACCTGAAAGCAGAGGAGAGAGAATAGGGTTAGCTTGATGCAGTGTGCAATTTTTCAGCAGATGTCAATAGGCAGCATGTTTTCTTAATAAGCAGCACTGTGCTGAGTAGTGAATGCAGTTCTTGTATAATTCTATTGCTATATTGCTAGTGAATCACTTATAAAATGTTCACTTTGAAAATGTGAACATATGCTATTGTTACAATGTACACTGCCCATGCAATGCACCCCTGTGCAATGCACATCCCAGACTGGTGTGAAATATATGCAGGGAGGGCAGTCAGCTGAGTCCACTAAATTTAGTTGATTGCTAATCAAAGACAATTGGAAAGGCCAATTGGAAAGTTAGATTCTGGTCTGGTCAGGGTGAGATGTTAAGTAAACAGACAATAAAATTTGGGGGAGGTTAAAACTATGGAATAAGACAGCTATACATTTTAGAATAATAGCAAGTATTGATAAGGATTGAACATCACATGGCAATTAAATGAACATTAGAAATAACACATTGGATAACAGTACAACAGATGTAGGACTAAATTAACAAACTAAAATCATTTGCTCGATGTAAATATTCACGTACCAAAAGAGTTACAGGAGAGTAAAAAACACCAGAGAGCAGTGAATAGTTGCAGAATGACAGGGTCTCTATTCACGTACCAGAAGAGAGTTACAGGAGAGTAAAAAACACCAGAGAGCAGTGAATAGTTGCAGAATGACAGGGTCTCTATTCACGTACCTGAAAGCAGAGGAGAGAGAATAGGGTTAGCTTGATGCAGTGTGCAATTTTTCAGCAGATGTCAATAGGCAGCATGTTTTCTTAATAAGCAGCACTGTGCTGAGTAGTGAATGCAGTTCTTGTATAATTCTATTGCTATATTGCTAGTGAATCACTTATAAAATGTTCACTTTGAAAATGTGAACATATGCTATTGTTACAATGTACACTGCCCATGCAATGCACCCCTGTGCAATGCACATCCCAGACTGGTGTGAAATATATGCAGGGAGGGCAGTCAGCTGAGTCCACTAAATTTAGTTGATTGCTAATCAAAGACAATTGGAAAGGCCAATTGGAAAGTTAGATTCTGGTCTGGTCAGGGTGAGATGTTAAGTAAACAGACAATAAAATTTGGGGGAGGTTAAAACTATGGAATAAGACAGCTATACATTTTAGAATAATAGCAAGTATTGATAAGGATTGAACATCACATGGCAATTAAATGAACATTAGAAATAACACATTGGATAACAGTACAACAGATGTAGGACTAAATTAACAAACTAAAATCATTTGCTCGATGTAAATATTCACGTACCAAAAGAGAGTTACAGGAGAGTAAAAAACACCAGAGAGCAGTGAATAGTTGCAGAATGACAGGGTCTCTATTCACGTACCAGAAGAGAGTTACAGGAGAGTAAAAAACACCAGAGAGCAGTGAATAGTTGCAGAATGACAGGGTCTCTATTCACGTACCTGAAAGCAGAGGAGAGAGAATAGGGTTAGCTTGATGCAGTGTGCAATTTTTCAGCAGATGTCAATAGGCAGCATGTTTTCTTAATAAGCAGCACTGTGCTGAGTAGTGAATGCAGTTCTTGTATAATTCTATTGCTATATTGCTAGTGAATCACTTATAAAATGTTCACTTTGAAAATGTGAACATATGCTATTGTTACAATGTACACTGCCCATGCAATGCACCCCTGTGCAATGCACATCCCAGACTGGTGTGAAATATATGCAGGGAGGGCAGTCAGCTGAGTCCACTAAATTTAGTTGATTGCTAATCAAAGACAATTGGAAAGGCCAATTGGAAAGTTAGATTCTGGTCTGGTCAGGGTGAGATGTTAAGTAAACAGACAATAAAATTTGGGGGAGGTTAAAACTATGGAATAAGACAGCTATACATTTTAGAATAATAGCAAGTATTGATAAGGATTGAACATCACATGGCAATTAAATGAACATTAGAAATAACACATTGGATAACAGTACAACAGATGTAGGACTAAATTAACAAACTAAAATCATTTGCTCGATGTAAATATTCACGTACCAAAAGAGAGTTACAGGAGAGTAAAAAACACCAGAGAGCAGTGAATAGTTGCAGAATGACAGGGTCTCTATTCACGTACCAGAAGAGAGTTACAGGAGAGTAAAAAACACCAGAGAGCAGTGAATAGTTGCAGAATGACAGGGTCTCTATTCACGTACCAGAAGAGAGTTACAGGAGAGTAAAAAACACCAGAGAGCAGTGAATAGTTGCAGAATGACAGGGTCTCTATTCACGTACCAGAAGAGAGTTACAGGAGAGTAAAAAACACCAGAGAGCAGTGAATAGTTGCAGAATGACAGGGTCTCTATTCACGTACCTGAAAGCAGAGGAGAGAGAATAGGGTTAGCTTGATGCAGTGTGCAATTTTTCAGCAGATGTCAATAGGCAGCATGTTTTCTTAATAAGCAGCACTGTGCTGAGTAGTGAATGCAGTTCTTGTATAATTCTATTGCTATATTGCTAGTGAATCACTTATAAAATGTTCACTTTGAAAATGTGAACATATGCTATTGTTACAATGTACACTGCCCATGCAATGCACCCCTGTGCAATGCACATCCCAGACTGGTGTGAAATATATGCAGGGAGGGCAGTCAGCTGAGTCCACTAAATTTAGTTGATTGCTAATCAAAGACAATTGGAAAGGCCAATTGGAAAGTTAGATTCTGGTCTGGTCAGGGTGAGATGTTAAGTAAACAGACAATAAAATTTGGGGGAGGTTAAAACTATGGAATAAGACAGCTATACATTTTAGAATAATAGCAAGTATTGATAAGGATTGAACATCACATGGCAATTAAATGAACATTAGAAATAACACATTGGATAACAGTACAACAGATGTAGGACTAAATTAACAAACTAAAATCATTTGCTCGATGTAAATATTCACGTACCAAAAGAGAGTTACAGGAGAGTAAAAAACACCAGAGAGCAGTGAATAGTTGCAGAATGACAGGGTCTCTATTCACGTACCAGAAGAGAGTTACAGGAGAGTAAAAAACACCAGAGAGCAGTGAATAGTTGCAGAATGACAGGGTCTCTATTCACGTACCAGAAGAGAGTTACAGGAGAGTAAAAAACACCAGAGAGCAGTGAATAGTTGCAGAATGACAGGGTCTCTATTCACGTACCTGAAAGCAGAGGAGAGAGAATAGGGTTAGCTTGATGCAGTGTGCAATTTTTCAGCAGATGTCAATAGGCAGCATGTTTTCTTAATAAGCAGCACTGTGCTGAGTAGTGAATGCAGTTCTTGTATAATTCTATTGCTATATTGCTAGTGAATCACTTATAAAATGTTCACTTTGAAAATGTGAACATATGCTATTGTTACAATGTACACTGCCCATGCAATGCACCCCTGTGCAATGCACATCCCAGACTGGTGTGAAATATATGCAGGGAGGGCAGTCAGCTGAGTCCACTAAATTTAGTTGATTGCTAATCAAAGACAATTGGAAAGGCCAATTGGAAAGTTAGATTCTGGTCTGGTCAGGGTGAGATGTTAAGTAAACAGACAATAAAATTTGGGGGAGGTTAAAACTATGGAATAAGACAGCTATACATTTTAGAATAATAGCAAGTATTGATAAGGATTGAACATCACATGGCAATTAAATGAACATTAGAAATAACACATTGGATAACAGTACAACAGATGTAGGACTAAATTAACAAACTAAAATCATTTGCTCGATGTAAATATTCACGTACCAAAAGAGAGTTACAGGAGAGTAAAAAACACCAGAGAGCAGTGAATAGTTGCAGAATGACAGGGTCTCTATTCACGTACCAGAAGAGAGTTACAGGAGAGTAAAAAACACCAGAGAGCAGTGAATAGTTGCAGAATGACAGGGTCTCTATTCACGTACCAGAAGAGAGTTACAGGAGAGTAAAAAACACCAGAGAGCAGTGAATAGTTGCAGAATGACAGGGTCTCTATTCACGTACCAGAAGAGAGTTACAGGAGAGTAAAAAACACCAGAGAGCAGTGAATAGTTGCAGAATGACAGGGTCTCTATTCACGTACCTGAAAGCAGAGGAGAGAGAATAGGGTTAGCTTGATGCAGTGTGCAATTTTTCAGCAGATGTCAATAGGCAGCATGTTTTCTTAATAAGCAGCACTGTGCTGAGTAGTGAATGCAGTTCTTGTATAATTCTATTGCTATATTGCTAGTGAATCACTTATAAAATGTTCACTTTGAAAATGTGAACATATGCTATTGTTACAATGTACACTGCCCATGCAATGCACCCCTGTGCAATGCACATCCCAGACTGGTGTGAAATATATGCAGGGAGGGCAGTCAGCTGAGTCCACTAAATTTAGTTGATTGCTAATCAAAGACAATTGGAAAGGCCAATTGGAAAGTTAGATTCTGGTCTGGTCAGGGTGAGATGTTAAGTAAACAGACAATAAAATTTGGGGGAGGTTAAAACTATGGAATAAGACAGCTATACATTTTAGAATAATAGCAAGTATTGATAAGGATTGAACATCACATGGCAATTAAATGAACATTAGAAATAACACATTGGATAACAGTACAACAGATGTAGGACTAAATTAACAAACTAAAATCATTTGCTCGATGTAAATATTCACGTACCAAAAGAGAGTTACAGGAGAGTAAAAAACACCAGAGAGCAGTGAATAGTTGCAGAATGACAGGGTCTCTATTCACGTACCAGAAGAGAGTTACAGGAGAGTAAAAAACACCAGAGAGCAGTGAATAGTTGCAGAATGACAGGGTCTCTATTCACGTACCTGAAAGCAGAGGAGAGAGAATAGGGTTAGCTTGATGCAGTGTGCAATTTTTCAGCAGATGTCAATAGGCAGCATGTTTTCTTAATAAGCAGCACTGTGCTGAGTAGTGAATGCAGTTCTTGTATAATTCTATTGCTATATTGCTAGTGAATCACTTATAAAATGTTCACTTTGAAAATGTGAACATATGCTATTGTTACAATGTACACTGCCCATGCAATGCACCCCTGTGCAATGCACATCCCAGACTGGTGTGAAATATATGCAGGGAGGGCAGTCAGCTGAGTCCACTAAATTTAGTTGATTGCTAATCAAAGACAATTGGAAAGGCCAATTGGAAAGTTAGATTCTGGTCTGGTCAGGGTGAGATGTTAAGTAAACAGACAATAAAATTTGGGGGAGGTTAAAACTATGGAATAAGACAGCTATACATTTTAGAATAATAGCAAGTATTGATAAGGATTGAACATCACATGGCAATTAAATGAACATTAGAAATAACACATTGGATAACAGTACAACAGATGTAGGACTAAATTAACAAACTAAAATCATTTGCTCGATGTAAATATTCACGTACCAAAAGAGAGTTACAGGAGAGTAAAAAACACCAGAGAGCAGTGAATAGTTGCAGAATGACAGGGTCTCTATTCACGTACCAGAAGAGAGTTACAGGAGAGTAAAAAACACCAGAGAGCAGTGAATAGTTGCAGAATGACAGGGTCTCTATTCACGTACCTGAAAGCAGAGGAGAGAGAATAGGGTTAGCTTGATGCAGTGTGCAATTTTTCAGCAGATGTCAATAGGCAGCATGTTTTCTTAATAAGCAGCACTGTGCTGAGTAGTGAATGCAGTTCTTGTATAATTCTATTGCTATATTGCTAGTGAATCACTTATAAAATGTTCACTTTGAAAATGTGAACATATGCTATTGTTACAATGTACACTGCCCATGCAATGCACCCCTGTGCAATGCACATCCCAGACTGGTGTGAAATATATGCAGGGAGGGCAGTCAGCTGAGTCCACTAAATTTAGTTGATTGCTAATCAAAGACAATTGGAAAGGCCAATTGGAAAGTTAGATTCTGGTCTGGTCAGGGTGAGATGTTAAGTAAACAGACAATAAAATTTGGGGGAGGTTAAAACTATGGAATAAGACAGCTATACATTTTAGAATAATAGCAAGTATTGATAAGGATTGAACATCACATGGCAATTAAATGAACATTAGAAATAACACATTGGATAACAGTACAACAGATGTAGGACTAAATTAACAAACTAAAATCATTTGCTCGATGTAAATATTCACGTACCAAAAGAGAGTTACAGGAGAGTAAAAAACACCAGAGAGCAGTGAATAGTTGCAGAATGACAGGGTCTCTATTCACATACCAGAAGAGAGTTACAGGAGAGTAAAAAACACCAGAGAGCAGTGAATAGTTGCAGAATGACAGGGTCTCTATTCACGTACCAGAAGAGAGTTACAGGAGAGTAAAAAACACCAGAGAGCAGTGAATAGTTGCAGAATGACAGGGTCTCTATTCACGTACCAGAAGAGAGTTACAGGAGAGTAAAAAACACCAGAGAGCAGTGAATAGTTGCAGAATGACAGGGTCTCTATTCACGTACCAGAAGAGAGTTACAGGAGAGTAAAAAACACCAGAGAGCAGTGAATAGTTGCAGAATGACAGGGTCTCTATTCACGTACCAGAAGAGAGTTACAGGAGAGTAAAAAACACCAGAGAGCAGTGAATAGTTGCAGAATGACAGGGTCTCTATTCACGTACCAGAAGAGAGTTACAGGAGAGTAAAAAACACCAGAGAGCAGTGAATAGTTGCAGAATGACAGGGTCTCTATTCACGTACCAGAAGAGAGTTACAGGAGAGTAAAAAACACCAGAGAGCAGTGAATAGTTGCAGAATGACAGGGTCTCTATTCACGTACCTGAAAGCAGAGGAGAGAGAATAGGGTTAGCTTGATGCAGTGTGCAATTTTTCAGCAGATGTCAATAGGCAGCATGTTTTCTTAATAAGCAGCACTGTGCTGAGTAGTGAATGCAGTTCTTGTATAATTCTATTGCTATATTGCTAGTGAATCACTTATAAAATGTTCACTTTGAAAATGTGAACATATGCTATTGTTACAATGTACACTGCCCATGCAATGCACCCCTGTGCAATGCACATCCCAGACTGGTGTGAAATATATGCAGGGAGGGCAGTCAGCTGAGTCCACTAAATTTAGTTGATTGCTAATCAAAGACAATTGGAAAGGCCAATTGGAAAGTTAGATTCTGGTCTGGTCAGGGTGAGATGTTAAGTAAACAGACAATAAAATTTGGGGGAGGTTAAAACTATGGAATAAGACAGCTATACATTTTAGAATAATAGCAAGTATTGATAAGGATTGAACATCACATGGCAATTAAATGAACATTAGAAATAACACATTGGATAACAGTACAACAGATGTAGGACTAAATTAACAAACTAAAATCATTTGCTCGATGTAAATATTCACGTACTAAAAGAGAGTTACAGGAGAGTAAAAAACACCAGAGAGCAGTGAATAGTTGCAGAATGACAGGGTCTCTATTCACGTACCAGAAGAGAGTTACAGGAGAGTAAAAAACACCAGAGAGCAGTGAATAGTTGCAGAATGACAGGGTCTCTATTCACGTACCTGAAAGCAGAGGAGAGAGAATAGGGTTAGCTTGATGCAGTGTGCAATTTTTCAGCAGATGTCAATAGGCAGCATGTTTTCTTAATAAGCAGCACTGTGCTGAGTAGTGAATGCAGTTCTTGTATAATTCTATTGCTATATTGCTAGTGAATCACTTATAAAATGTTCACTTTGAAAATGTGAACATATGCTATTGTTACAATGTACACTGCCCATGCAATGCACCCCTGTGCAATGCACATCCCAGACTGGTGTGAAATATATGCAGGGAGGGCAGTCAGCTGAGTCCACTAAATTTAGTTGATTGCTAATCAAAGACAATTGGAAAGGCCAATTGGAAAGTTAGATTCTGGTCTGGTCAGGGTGAGATGTTAAGTAAACAGACAATAAAATTTGGGGGAGGTTAAAACTATGGAATAAGACAGCTATACATTTTAGAATAATAGCAAGTATTGATAAGGATTGAACATCACATGGCAATTAAATGAACATTAGAAATAACACATTGGATAACAGTACAACAGATGTAGGACTAAATTAACAAACTAAAATCATTTGCTCGATGTAAATATTCACGTACCAAAAGAGAGTTACAGGAGAGTAAAAAACACCAGAGAGCAGTGAATAGTTGCAGAATGACAGGGTCTCTATTCACATACCAGAAGAGAGTTACAGGAGAGTAAAAAACACCAGAGAGCAGTGAATAGTTGCAGAATGACAGGGTCTCTATTCACGTACCAGAAGAGAGTTACAGGAGAGTAAAAAACACCAGAGAGCAGTGAATAGTTGCAGAATGACAGGGTCTCTATTCACATACCAGAAGAGAGTTACAGGAGAGTAAAAAACACCAGAGAGCAGTGAATAGTTGCAGAATGACAGGGTCTCTATTCACATACCAGAAGAGAGTTACAGGAGAGTAAAAAACACCAGAGAGCAGTGAATAGTTGCAGAATGACAGGGTCTCTATTCACGTACCAGAAGAGATTTACAGGAGAGTAAAAAACACCAGAGAGCAGTGAATAGTTGCAGAATGACAGGGTCTCTATTCACGTACCAGAAGAGAGTTACAGGAGAGTAAAAAACACCAGAGAGCAGTGAATAGTTGCAGAATGACAGGGTCTCTATTCACGTACCAGAAGAGAGTTACAGGAGAGTAAAAAACACCAGAGAGCAGTGAATAGTTGCAGAATGACAGGGTCTCTATTCACGTACCAGAAGAGAGTTACAGGAGAGTAAAAAACACCAGAGAGCAGTGAATAGTTGCAGAATGACAGGGTCTCTATTCACGTACCAGAAGAGAGTTACAGGAGAGTAAAAAACACCAGAGAGCAGTGAATAGTTGCAGAATGACAGGGTCTCTATTCACGTACCAGAAGAGAGTTACAGGAGAGTAAAAAACACCAGAGAGCAGTGAATAGTTGCAGAATGACAGGGTCTCTATTCACGTACCAGAAGAGAGTTACAGGAGAGTAAAAAACACCAGAGAGCAGTGAATAGTTGCAGAATGACAGGGTCTCTATTCACGTACCTGAAAGCAGAGGAGAGAGAATAGGGTTAGCTTGATGCAGTGTGCAATTTTTCAGCAGATGTCAATAGGCAGCATGTTTTCTTAATAAGCAGCACTGTGCTGAGTAGTGAATGCAGTTCTTGTATAATTCTATTGCTATATTGCTAGTGAATCACTTATAAAATGTTCACTTTGAAAATGTGAACATATGCTATTGTTACAATGTACACTGCCCATGCAATGCACCCCTGTGCAATGCACATCCCAGACTGGTGTGAAATATATGCAGGGAGGGCAGTCAGCTGAGTCCACTAAATTTAGTTGATTGCTAATCAAAGACAATTGGAAAGGCCAATTGGAAAGTTAGATTCTGGTCTGGTCAGGGTGAGATGTTAAGTAAACAGACAATAAAATTTGGGGGAGGTTAAAACTATGGAATAAGACAGCTATACATTTTAGAATAATAGCAAGTATTGATAAGGATTGAACATCACATGGCAATTAAATGAACATTAGAAATAACACATTGGATAACAGTACAACAGATGTAGGACTAAATTAACAAACTAAAATCATTTGCTCGATGTAAATATTCACGTACCAAAAGAGTTACAGGAGAGTAAAAAACACCAGAGAGCAGTGAATAGTTGCAGAATGACAGGGTCTCTATTCACGTACCAGAAGAGAGTTACAGGAGAGTAAAAAACACCAGAGAGCAGTGAATAGTTGCAGAATGACAGGGTCTCTATTCACGTACCAGAAGAGAGTTACAGGAGAGTAAAAAACACCAGAGAGCAGTGAATAGTTGCAGAATGACAGGGTCTCTATTCACATACCAGAAGAGAGTTACAGGAGAGTAAAAAACACCAGAGAGCAGTGAATAGTTGCAGAATGACAGGGTCTCTATTCACGTACCAGAAGAGAGTTACAGGAGAGTAAAAAACACCAGAGAGCAGTGAATAGTTGCAGAATGACAGGGTCTCTATTCACGTACCAGAAGAGAGTTACAGGAGAGTAAAAAACACCAGAGAGCAGTGAATAGTTGCAGAATGACAGGGTCTCTATTCACGTGCCAGAAGAGAGTTACAGGAGAGTAAAAAACACCAGAGAGCAGTGAATAGTTGCAGAATGACAGGGTCTCTATTCACGTACCAGAAGAGAGTTACAGGAGAGTAAAAAACACCAGAGAGCAGTGAATAGTTGCAGAATGACAGGGTCTCTATTCACGTACCAGAAGAGAGTTACAGGAGAGTAAAAAACACCAGAGAGCAGTGAATAGTTGCAGAATGACAGGGTCTCTATTCACGTACCAGAAGAGAGTTACAGGAGAGTAAAAAACACCAGAGAGCAGTGAATAGTTGCAGAATGACAGGGTCTCTATTCACGTACCAGAAGAGAGTTACAGGAGAGTAAAAAACACCAGAGAGCAGTGAATAGTTGCAGAATGACAGGGTCTCTATTCACGTACCAGAAGAGAGTTACAGGAGAGTAAAAAACACCAGAGAGCAGTGAATAGTTGCAGAATGACAGGGTCTCTATTCACGTACCTGAAAGCAGAGGAGAGAGAATAGGGTTAGCTTGATGCAGTGTGCAATTTTTCAGCAGATGTCAATAGGCAGCATGTTTTCTTAATAAGCAGCACTGTGCTGAGTAGTGAATGCAGTTCTTGTATAATTCTATTGCTATATTGCTAGTGAATCACTTATAAAATGTTCACTTTGAAAATGTGAACATATGCTATTGTTACAATGTACACTGCCCATGCAATGCACCCCTGTGCAATGCACATCCCAGACTGGTGTGAAATATATGCAGGGAGGGCAGTCAGCTGAGTCCACTAAATTTAGTTGATTGCTAATCAAAGACAATTGGAAAGGCCAATTGGAAAGTTAGATTCTGGTCTGGTCAGGGTGAGATGTTAAGTAAACAGACAATAAAATTTGGGGGAGGTTAAAACTATGGAATAAGACAGCTATACATTTTAGAATAATAGCAAGTATTGATAAGGATTGAACATCACATGGCAATTAAATGAACATTAGAAATAACACATTGGATAACAGTACAACAGATGTAGGACTAAATTAACAAACTAAAATCATGTGCTCGATGTAAATATTCACGTACCAAAAGAGAGTTACAGGAGAGTAAAAAACACCAGAGAGCAGTGAATAGTTGCAGAATGACAGGGTCTCTATTCACGTACCAGAAGAGAGTTACAGGAGAGTAAAAAACACCAGAGAGCAGTGAATAGTTGCAGAATGACAGGGTCTCTATTCACGTACCTGAAAGCAGAGGAGAGAGAATAGGGTTAGCTTGATGCAGTGTGCAATTTTTCAGCAGATGTCAATAGGCAGCATGTTTTCTTAATAAGCAGCACTGTGCTGAGTAGTGAATGCAGTTCTTGTATAATTCTATTGCTATATTGCTAGTGAATCACTTATAAAATGTTCACTTTGAAAATGTGAACATATGCTATTGTTACAATGTACACTGCCCATGCAATGCACCCCTGTGCAATGCACATCCCAGACTGGTGTGAAATATATGCAGGGAGGGCAGTCAGCTGAGTCCACTAAATTTAGTTGATTGCTAATCAAAGACAATTGGAAAGGCCAATTGGAAAGTTAGATTCTGGTCTGGTCAGGGTGAGATGTTAAGTAAACAGACAATAAAATTTGGGGGAGGTTAAAACTATGGAATAAGACAGCTATACATTTTAGAATAATAGCAAGTATTGATAAGGATTGAACATCACATGGCAATTAAATGAACATTAGAAATAACACATTGGATAACAGTACAACAGATGTAGGACTAAATTAACAAACTAAAATCATTTGCTCGATGTAAATATTCACGTACCAAAAGAGAGTTACAGGAGAGTAAAAAACACCAGAGAGCAGTGAATAGTTGCAGAATGACAGGGTCTCTATTCACGTACCAGAAGAGAGTTACAGGAGAGTAAAAAACACCAGAGAGCAGTGAATAGTTGCAGAATGACAGGGTCTCTATTCACGTACCAGAAGAGAGTTACAGGAGAGTAAAAAACACCAGAGAGCAGTGAATAGTTGCAGAATGACAGGGTCTCTATTCACGTACCAGAAGAGAGTTACAGGAGAGTAAAAAACACCAGAGAGCAGTGAATAGTTGCAGAATGACAGGGTCTCTATTCACGTACCTGAAAGCAGAGGAGAGAGAATAGGGTTAGCTTGATGCAGTGTGCAATTTTTCAGCAGATGTCAATAGGCAGCATGTTTTCTTAATAAGCAGCACTGTGCTGAGTAGTGAATGCAGTTCTTGTATAATTCTATTGCTATATTGCTAGTGAATCACTTATAAAATGTTCACTTTGAAAATGTGAACATATGCTATTGTTACAATGTACACTGCCCATGCAATGCACCCCTGTGCAATGCACATCCCAGACTGGTGTGAAATATATGCAGGGAGGGCAGTCAGCTGAGTCCACTAAATTTAGTTGATTGCTAATCAAAGACAATTGGAAAGTTAGATTCTGGTCTGGTCAGGGTGAGATGTTAAGTAAACAGACAATAAAATTTGGGGGAGGTTAAAACTATGGAATAAGACAGCTATACATTTTAGAATAATAGCAAGTATTGATAAGGATTGAACATCACATGGCAATTAAATGAACATTAGAAATAACACATTGGATAACAGTACAACAGATGTAGGACTAAATTAACAAACTAAAATCATTTGCTCGATGTAAATATTCACGTACCAAAAGAGAGTTACAGGAGAGTAAAAAACACCAGAGAGCAGTGAATAGTTGCAGAATGACAGGGTCTCTATTCACGTACCAGAAGAGAGTTACAGGAGAGTAAAAAACACCAGAGAGCAGTGAATAGTTGCAGAATGACAGGGTCTCTATTCACGTACCAGAAGAGAGTTACAGGAGAGTAAAAAACACCAGAGAGCAGTGAATAGTTGCAGAATGACAGGGTCTCTATTCACGTACCAGAAGAGAGTTACAGGAGAGTAAAAAACACCAGAGAGCAGTGAATAGTTGCAGAATGACAGGGTCTCTATTCACGTACCAGAAGAGAGTTACAGGAGAGTAAAAAACACCAGAGAGCAGTGAATAGTTGCAGAATGACAGGGTCTCTATTCACGTACCTGAAAGCAGAGGAGAGAGAATAGGGTTAGCTTGATGCAGTGTGCAATTTTTCAGCAGATGTCAATAGGCAGCATGTTTTAATAAGCAGCACTGTGCTGAGTAGTGAATGCAGTTCTTGTATAATTCTATTGCTATATTGCTAGTGAATCACTTATAAAATGTTCACTTTGAAAATGTGAACATATGCTATTGTTACAATGTACACTGCCCATGCAATGCACCCCTGTGCAATGCACATCCCAGACTGGTGTGAAATATATGCAGGGAGGGCAGTCAGCTGAGTCCACTAAATTTAGTTGATTGCTAATCAAAGACAATTGGAAAGGCCAATTGGAAAGTTAGATTCTGGTCTGGTCAGGGTGAGATGTTAAGTAAACAGACAATAAAATTTGGGGGAGGTTAAAACTATGGAATAAGACAGCTATACATTTTAGAATAATAGCAAGTATTGATAAGGATTGAACATCACATGGCAATTAAATGAACATTAGAAATAACACATTGGATAACAGTACAACAGATGTAGGACTAAATTAACAAACTAAAATCATTTGCTCGATGTAAATATTCACGTACCAAAAGAGAGTTACAGGAGAGTAAAAAACACCAGAGAGCAGTGAATAGTTGCAGAATGACAGGGTCTCTATTCACGTACCAGAAGAGAGTTACAGGAGAGTAAAAAACACCAGAGAGCAGTGAATAGTTGCAGAATGACAGGGTCTCTATTCACGTACCAGAAGAGAGTTACAGGAGAGTAAAAAACACCAGAGAGCAGTGAATAGTTGCAGAATGACAGGGTCTCTATTCACATACCAGAAGAGAGTTACAGGAGAGTAAAAAACACCAGAGAGCAGTGAATAGTTGCAGAATGACAGGGTCTCTATTCACGTACCAGAAGAGAGTTACAGGAGAGTAAAAAACACCAGAGAGCAGTGAATAGTTGCAGAATGACAGGGTCTCTATTCACGTACCAGAAGAGAGTTACAGGAGAGTAAAAAACACCAGAGAGCAGTGAATAGTTGCAGAATGACAGGGTCTCTATTCACGTACCAGAAGAGAGTTACAGGAGAGTAAAAAACACCAGAGAGCAGTGAATAGTTGCAGAATGACAGGGTCTCTATTCACGTACCTGAAAGCAGAGGAGAGAGAATAGGGTTAGCTTGATGCAGCGTGCAATTTTTCAGCAGATGTCAATAGGCAGCATGTTTTCTTAATAAGCAGCACTGTGCTGAGTAGTGAATGCAGTTCTTGTATAATTCTATTGCTATATTGCTAGTGAATCACTTATAAAATGTTCACTTTGAAAATGTGAACATATGCTATTGTTACAATGTACACTGCCCATGCAATGCACCCCTGTGCAATGCACATCCCAGACTGGTGTGAAATATATGCAGGGAGGGCAGTCAGCTGAGTCCACTAAATTTAGTTGATTGCTAATCAAAGACAATTGGAAAGGCCAATTGGAAAGTTAGATTCTGGTCTGGTCAGGGTGAGATGTTAAGTAAACAGACAATAAAATTTGGGGGAGGTTAAAACTATGGAATAAGACAGCTATACATTTTAGAATAATAGCAAGTATTGATAAGGATTGAACATCACATGGCAATTAAATGAACATTAGAAATAACACATTGGATAACAGTACAACAGATGTAGGACTAAATTAACAAACTAAAATCATTTGCTCGATGTAAATATTCACGTACCAAAAGAGAGTTACAGGAGAGTAAAAAACACCAGAGAGCAGTGAATAGTTGCAGAATGACAGGGTCTCTATTCACGTACCAGAAGAGAGTTACAGGAGAGTAAAAAACACCAGAGAGCAGTGAATAGTTGCAGAATGACAGGGTCTCTATTCACATACCAGAAGAGAGTTACAGGAGAGTAAAAAACACCAGAGAGCAGTGAATAGTTGCAGAATGACAGGGTCTCTATTCACGTACCAGAAGAGAGTTACAGGAGAGTAAAAAACACCAGAGAGCAGTGAATAGTTGCAGAATGACAGGGTCTCTATTCACGTACCAGAAGAGAGTTACAGGAGAGTAAAAAAAAACAGAGAGCAGTGAATAGTTGCAGAATGACAGGGTCTCTATTCACGTACCAGAAGAGAGTTACAGGAGAGTAAAAAACACCAGAGAGCAGTGAATAGTTGCAGAATGACAGGGTCTCTATTCACGTACCAGAAGAGAGTTACAGGAGAGTAAAAAACACCAGAGAGCAGTGAATAGTTGCAGAATGACAGGGTCTCTATTCACGTACCAGAAGAGAGTTACAGGAGAGTAAAAAACACCAGAGAGCAGTGAATAGTTGCAGAATGACAGGGTCTCTATTCACGTACCAGAAGAGAGTTACAGGAGAGTAAAAAACACCAGAGAGCAGTGAATAGTTGCAGAATGACAGGGTCTCTATTCACGTACCTGAAAGCAGAGGAGAGAGAATAGGGTTAGCTTGATGCAGTGTGCAATTTTTCAGCAGATGTCAATAGGCAGCATGTTTTCTTAATAAGCAGCACTGTGCTGAGTAGTGAATGCAGTTCTTGTATAATTCTATTGCTATATTGCTAGTGAATCACTTATAAAATGTTCACTTTGAAAATGTGAACATATGCTATTGTTACAATGTACACTGCCCATGCAATGCACCCCTGTGCAATGCACATCCCAGACTGGTGTGAAATATATGCAGGGAGGGCAGTCAGCTGAGTCCACTAAATTTAGTTGATTGCTAATCAAAGACAATTGGAAAGGCCAATTGGAAAGTTAGATTCTGGTCTGGTCAGGGTGAGATGTTAAGTAAACAGACAATAAAATTTGGGGGAGGTTAAAACTATGGAATAAGACAGCTATACATTTTAGAATAATAGCAAGTATTGATAAGGATTGAACATCACATGGCAATTAAATGAACATTAGAAATAACACATTGGATAACAGTACAACAGATGTAGGACTAAATTAACAAACTAAAATCATTTGCTCGATGTAAATATTCACGTACCAAAAGAGAGTTACAGGAGAGTAAAAAACACCAGAGAGCAGTGAATAGTTGCAGAATGACAGGGTCTCTATTCACGTACCAGAAGAGAGTTACAGGAGAGTAAAAAACACCAGAGAGCAGTGAATAGTTGCAGAATGACAGGGTCTCTATTCACATACCAGAAGAGAGTTACAGGAGAGTAAAAAACACCAGAGAGCAGTGAATAGTTGCAGAATGACAGGGTCTCTATTCACGTACCAGAAGAGAGTTACAGGAGAGTAAAAAACACCAGAGAGCAGTGAATAGTTGCAGAATGACAGGGTCTCTATTCACGTACCAGAAGAGAGTTACAGGAGAGTAAAAAACACCAGAGAGCAGTGAATAGTTGCAGAATGACAGGGTCTCTATTCACGTACCAGAAGAGAGTTACAGGAGAGTAAAAAACACCAGAGAGCAGTGAATAGTTGCAGAATGACAGGGTCTCTATTCACGTACCAGAAGAGAGTTACAGGAGAGTAAAAAACACCAGAGAGCAGTGAATAGTTGCAGAATGACAGGGTCTCTATTCACGTACCAGAAGAGAGTTACAGGAGAGTAAAAAACACCAGAGAGCAGTGAATAGTTGCAGAATGACAGGGTCTCTATTCACGTACCAGAAGAGAGTTACAGGAGAGTAAAAAACACCAGAGAGCAGTGAATAGTTGCAGAATGACAGGGTCTCTATTCACGTACCAGAAGAGAGTTACAGGAGAGTAAAAAAACACCAGAGAGCAGTGAATAGTTGCAGAATGACAGGGTCTCTATTCACGTACCAGAAGAGAGTTACAGGAGAGTAAAAAACACCAGAGAGCAGTGAATAGTTGCAGAATGACAGGGTCTCTATTCACGTACCAGAAGAGAGTTACAGGAGAGTAAAAAACACCAGAGAGCAGTGAATAGTTGCAGAATGACAGGGTCTCTATTCACGTACCAGAAGAGAGTTACAGGAGAGTAAAAAACACCAGAGAGCAGTGAATAGTTGCAGAATGACAGGGTCTCTATTCACGTACCAGAAGAGAGTTACAGGAGAGTAAAAAACACCAGAGAGCAGTGAATAGTTGCAGAATGACAGGGTCTCTATTCACGTACCAGAAGAGAGTTACAGGAGAGTAAAAAACACCAGAGAGCAGTGAATAGTTGCAGAATGACAGGGTCTCTATTCACGTACCAGAAGAGAGTTACAGGAGAGTAAAAAACACCAGAGAGCAGTGAATAGTTGCAGAATGACAGGGTCTCTATTCACGTACCAGAAGAGAGTTACAGGAGAGTAAAAAACACCAGAGAGCAGTGAATAGTTGCAGAATGACAGGGTCTCTATTCACGTACCAGAAGAGAGTTACAGGAGAGTAAAAAACACCAGAGAGCAGTGAATAGTTGCAGAATGACAGGGTCTCTATT
This sequence comes from Bombina bombina, assembly GCF_027579735.1. Classification (NCBI taxonomy): domain Eukaryota; kingdom Metazoa; phylum Chordata; class Amphibia; order Anura; family Bombinatoridae; genus Bombina; species Bombina bombina. The sequence goes on along the minus strand of NC_069500.1, from coordinate 1,237,239,316 downwards.
CACGTACCAGAAGAGAGTTACAGGAGAGTAAAAAACACCAGAGAGCAGTGAATAGTTGCAGAATGACAGGGTCTCTATTCACGTACCTGAAAGCAGAGGAGAGAGAATAGGGTTAGCTTGATGCAGTGTGCAATTTTTCAGCAGATGTCAATAGGCAGCATGTTTTCTTAATAAGCAGCACTGTGCTGAGTAGTGAATGCAGTTCTTGTATAATTCTATTGCTATATTGCTAGTGAATCACTTATAAAATGTTCACTTTGAAAATGTGAACATATGCTATTGTTACAATGTACACTGCCCATGCAATGCACCCCTGTGCAATGCACATCCCAGACTGGTGTGAAATATATGCAGGGAGGGCAGTCAGCTGAGTCCACTAAATTTAGTTGATTGCTAATCAAAGACAATTGGAAAGGCCAATTGGAAAGTTAGATTCTGGTCTGGTCAGGGTGAGATGTTAAGTAAACAGACAATAAAATTTGGGGGAGGTTAAAACTATGGAATAAGACAGCTATACATTTTAGAATAATAGCAAGTATTGATAAGGATTGAACATCACATGGCAATTAAATGAACATTAGAAATAACACATTGGATAACAGTACAACAGATGTAGGACTAAATTAACAAACTAAAATCATTTGCTCGATGTAAATATTCACGTACCAAAAGAGAGTTACAGGAGAGTAAAAAACACCAGAGAGCAGTGAATAGTTGCAGAATGACAGGGTCTCTATTCACGTACCAGAAGAGAGTTACAGGAGAGTAAAAAACACCAGAGAGCAGTGAATAGTTGCAGAATGACAGGGTCTCTATTCACGTACCAGAAGAGAGTTACAGGAGAGTAAAAAACACCAGAGAGCAGTGAATAGTTGCAGAATGACAGGGTCTCTATTCACGTACCTGAAAGCAGAGGAGAGAGAATAGGGTTAGCTTGATGCAGTGTGCAATTTTTCAGCAGATGTCAATAGGCAGCATGTTTTCTTAATAAGCAGCACTGTGCTGAGTAGTGAATGCAGTTCTTGTATAATTCTATTGCTATATTGCTAGTGAATCACTTATAAAATGTTCACTTTGAAAATGTGAACATATGCTATTGTTACAATGTACACTGCCCATGCAATGCACCCCTGTGCAATGCACATCCCAGACTGGTGTGAAATATATGCAGGGAGGGCAGTCAGCTGAGTCCACTAAATTTAGTTGATTGCTAATCAAAGACAATTGGAAAGGCCAATTGGAAAGTTAGATTCTGGTCTGGTCAGGGTGAGATGTTAAGTAAACAGACAATAAAATTTGGGGGAGGTTAAAACTATGGAATAAGACAGCTATACATTTTAGAATAATAGCAAGTATTGATAAGGATTGAACATCACATGGCAATTAAATGAACATTAGAAATAACACATTGGATAACAGTACAACAGATGTAGGACTAAATTAACAAACTAAAATCATTTGCTCGATGTAAATATTCACGTACCAAAAGAGAGTTACAGGAGAGTAAAAAACACCAGAGAGCAGTGAATAGTTGCAGAATGACAGGGTCTCTATTCACGTACCAGAAGAGAGTTACAGGAGAGTAAAAAACACCAGAGAGCAGTGAATAGTTGCAGAATGACAGGGTCTCTATTCACGTACCAGAAGAGAGTTACAGGAGAGTAAAAAACACCAGAGAGCAGTGAATAGTTGCAGAATGACAGGGTCTCTATTCACGTACCAGAAGAGAGTTACAGGAGAGTAAAAAACACCAGAGAGCAGTGAATAGTTGCAGAATGACAGGGTCTCTATTCACGTACCAGAAGAGAGTTACAGGAGAGTAAAAAACACCAGAGAGCAGTGAATAGTTGCAGAATGACAGGGTCTCTATTCACGTACCAGAAGAGAGTTACAGGAGAGTAAAAAACACCAGAGAGCAGTGAATAGTTGCAGAATGACAGGGTCTCTATTCACGTACCAGAAGAGAGTTACAGGAGAGTAAAAAACACCAGAGAGCAGTGAATAGTTGCAGAATGACAGGGTCTCTATTCACGTACCAGAAGAGAGTTACAGGAGAGTAAAAAACACCAGAGAGCAGTGAATAGTTGCAGAATGACAGGGTCTCTATTCACGTACCAGAAGAGAGTTACAGGAGAGTAAAAAACACCAGAGAGCAGTGAATAGTTGCAGAATGACAGGGTCTCTATTCACGTACCTGAAAGCAGAGGAGAGAGAATAGGGTTAGCTTGATGCAGTGTGCAATTTTTCAGCAGATGTCAATAGGCAGCATGTTTTCTTAATAAGCAGCACTGTGCTGAGTAGTGAATGCAGTTCTTGTATAATTCTATTGCTATATTGCTAGTGAATCACTTATAAAATGTTCACTTTGAAAATGTGAACATATGCTATTGTTACAATGTACACTGCCCATGCAATGCACCCCTGTGCAATGCACATCCCAGACTGGTGTGAAATATATGCAGGGAGGGCAGTCAGCTGAGTCCACTAAATTTAGTTGATTGCTAATCAAAGACAATTGGAAAGGCCAATTGGAAAGTTAGATTCTGGTCTGGTCAGGGTGAGATGTTAAGTAAACAGACAATAAAATTTGGGGGAGGTTAAAACTATGGAATAAGACAGCTATACATTTTAGAATAATAGCAAGTATTGATAAGGATTGAACATCACATGGCAATTAAATGAACATTAGAAATAACACATTGGATAACAGTACAACAGATGTAGGACTAAATTAACAAACTAAAATCATTTGCTCGATGTAAATATTCACGTACCAAAAGAGAGTTACAGGAGAGTAAAAAACACCAGAGAACAGTGAATAGTTGCAGAATGACAGGGTCTCTATTCACGTACCAGAAGAGAGTTACAGGAGAGTAAAAAACACCAGAGAGCAGTGAATAGTTGCAGAATGACAGGGTCTCTATTCACATACCAGAAGAGAGTTACAGGAGAGTAAAAAACACCAGAGAGCAGTGAATAGTTGCAGAATGACAGGGTCTCTATTCACGTACCAGAAGAGAGTTACAGGAGAGTAAAAAACACCAGAGAGCAGTGAATAGTTGCAGAATGACAGCGTCTCTATTCACGTAGCAGAAGAGAGTTACAGGAGAGTAAAAAACACCAGAGAGCAGTGAATAGTTGCAGAATGACAGGGTCTCTATTCACGTACCAGAAGAGAGTTACAGGAGAGTAAAAAACACCAGAGAGCAGTGAATAGTTGCAGAATGACAGGGTCTCTATTCACGTACCAGAAGAGAGTTACAGGAGAGTAAAAAACACCAGAGAGCAGTGAATAGTTGCAGAATGACAGGGTCTCTATTCACGTACCAGAAGAGAGTTACAGGAGAGTAAAAAACACCAGAGAGCAGTGAATAGTTGCAGAATGACAGGGTCTCTATTCACGTACCAGAAGAGAGTTACAGGAGAGTAAAAAACACCAGAGAGCAGTGAATAGTTGCAGAATGACAGGGTCTCTATTCACGTACCAGAAGAGAGTTACAGGAGAGTAAAAAACACCAGAGAGCAGTGAATAGTTGCAGAATGACAGGGTCTCTATTCACGTACCAGAAGAGAGTTACAGGAGAGTAAAAAACACCAGAGAGCAGTGAATAGTTGCAGAATGACAGGGTCTCTATTCACGTACCAGAAGAGAGTTACAGGAGAGTAAAAAACACCAGAGAGCAGTGAATAGTTGCAGAATGACAGGGTCTCTATTCACGTACCTGAAAGCAGAGGAGAGAGAATAGGGTTAGCTTGATGCAGTGTGCAATTTTTCAGCAGATGTCAATAGGCAGCATGTTTTCTTAATAAGCAGCACTGTGCTGAGTAGTGAATGCAGTTCTTGTATAATTCTATTGCTATATTGCTAGTGAATCACTTATAAAATGTTCACTTTGAAAATGTGAACATATGCTATTGTTACAATGTACACTGCCCATGCAATGCACCCCTGTGCAATGCACATCCCAGACTGGGGTATAATGCTATAATATGTACTTTATTGTATAATGCTATAATATATATTTTATTTTATAATGCTATAATGTGTATTTTATTGTATAATGCTATAATATGTACTTTATTGTATAATGCTATAATATGTGTTTTATTGTATAATGCTATAATATGTATTTTTACTGTAAAATCCTGTAATATGTACTTTATTGTATAATTCTATAGTATATATTTTATTGTATAATGCTGTAATATGTACTTTATTGTATAATGCTATAATATATATTTTATTTTATAATGCTACAATGTGTATTTTATTGTATAATGCTATAATATGTACTTTATTGTATAATGCTATAATATGTATGTTATTGTATAATGCTGTAATATGTACTTTATTGTATAATGCTATAATATATATTTTATTTTATAAAGCTACAATGTGTATTTTATTGTATAATGCTATAATATGTACTTTATTGTATAATGCTATAATATGTATTTTGCTTTATAATGCTATCATATGTACTTTATTATATAATGCTATAATATGTATTTTATTGTATAATGCTATAATATGTACTTTATTGTATAATCCTATAGTATGTATTTTATTGTATAATGCTGTAATATGTACTTCATTGTACAATGCTATAATATATATTTTATTTTATAATGCTACAATGTGTATTTTATTGTATAATGCTATAATATGTACTTTATTGTATAATGCTATAATATGTATTTTGCTTTATAATGCTATAATATGTACTTTATTGTATAATGCTATAATATGTATTTTATTGTATAATCCTTTAATATGTACTTTATTGTATAATGCTATAATATGTATTTTACTGTATAATCCTGTAATATGTACTTTATTGTATAATGCTATAATATGTATTTTATTGTATAATGCTATAATATGTATTTTACTGTATAATCCTGTAATATGTATTTTATTGTATAATGCTATAATATGTATTTTATTGTATAATGCTAGAATATTTACTTTACTGTATAATGCTATAATATGTATTTTATTGTATAATGCTATAATATGTATTTTATTGTATAATGCTAGAATATTTACTTTACTGTATAATGCTATAATATGTGTTTTATTGTATAATGCTGTAATATGTACTTTATTGTATAATGCTATAATTGCTATTGTATAATGCTGTAATATGTACTTTATTGTATAATGCTATAATTGCTATTGTATAATGCTATAATATGTGTTTTATTGTATAATGCTGTAATATGTACTTTATTGTATAATGCTATAATTGCTATTGTATAATGCTATAATATGTGTTTTATTGTATAATGCTGTAATATGTACTTTATTGTATAATGCTATAATATGTACTTTATTGTATAATGCTATAATATGTACTGTATTGTATAATGCTGTAATATGTACTTTATTGTATAATCCTATAATATATACTTTAAGGTATAATGCTATAATATGTATTTTATTGTATAATGCTATAATATGTATTTTATTTGATGATGCTGTAATATGTACTTTATTGTATAATGCTATAATTTATATTTTATTGTTTAATGCTATAATATGTATTTTATTGTATAATCCTATAATATGTATTTTATTGTATAATGTTATAATATGTATTTTATTGTATAATGCTATAATATGTATTTTACTGTATAATGCTGTAATATGTCCTTTATTGTATAATCCTATAATATATACTTTATTGTATAATGCTATAATATGTACTGTATTGTATAATGCTGTAATATGTACTTTATTGTATAATCCTATAATATATACTTTAAGGTATAATGCTATAATATGTATTTTATTGTATAATGCTATAATATGTATTTTATTTGATGATGCTGTAATATGTACTTTATTGTAGAATGCTATAATATGTATTTTACTGTATAATGCTGTAATATGTCCTTTATTGTATAATCCTATAATATGTACTTTATTGTGTACTGCTATAATATGTATTTATTGTATAATGCTATAATATGTATTTTTTGTATAATGCTATCATATGTATTTTACTGTATAATGCTATAATGTGTATTTTATTGTATAATGCTATAATATGTGTTTTACTGTATAATGCTATAATATGTATTTTATTGTATAATGCTATAATATGTATTTTATTGTATACTGCTATAATATGTATTTTATTTTATAATGCTATAATATGTACTGTTTTATATAATGCTATAATATGTACGTTATTGTATAATGCTATAATATGTATTTTACTGTATAATGCTATAATATGTACTTTATTGTATAATGCTATCATATGTGTTTTATTTTATAATGCTATAATATGTACTTTATTGTATAATGCTATCATATGTATTTTATTTTATAATGCCATAATATGTACTTTATTGTATAATGCTGTAATATGTATTTTATTGTATAATGCTGTAATATGTACTTTATTGTATAATGCTATAATATGTACTTTATTGTATAATGCTGTAATATGTATTTTATTGTATAATGCTATCATATGTATTTTATTTTATAATGCTATAATATGTACTTTATTTTATAATGCTATAATATGTACTTTATTGTATAATGCTGTAATATGTATTTTATTGTATAATGCAGTAATATGTACTTTATTGTATAATGCTATAATATATATTTTATTTTATAATGCTATAATGTGTATTTTATTGTATAATGCTATAATGTGTATTTTATTGTATAATGCTATAATATGTACTTTATTGTATAATGCTATAATATATATTTTATTTTATAATGCTATAATGTGTATTTTATTGTATAATGCTATAATATGTACTTTATTGTATAATGCTATAATATGTGTTTTATTGTATAATGCTATAATATGTATTTTTACTGTAAAATCCTGTAATATGTACTTTATTGTATAATGCTATAATATGTATTTTATTGTATAATGCTGTAATATGTACTTTATTGTATAATTCTATAGTATATATTTTATTGTATAATGCTGTAATATGTACTTTATTGTATAATGCTATAATATATATTTTATTTTATAATGCTACAATGTGTATTTTATTGTATAATGCTATAATATGTACTTTATTGTATAATGCTATAATATGTATGTTATTGTATAATGCTGTAATATGTACTTTATTGTATAATGCTATAATATATATTTTATTTTATAATGCTACAATGTGTATTTTATTGTATAATGCTATAATATGTACTTTATTGTATAATGCTATAATATGTATTTTGCTTTATAATGCTATCATATGTACTTTATTATATAATGCTATAATATGTATTTTATTGTATAATGCTATAATATGTACTTTATTGTATAATCCTATAGTATGTATTTTATTGTATAATGCTGTAATATGTACTTCATTGTACAATGCTATAATATATATTTTATTTTATAATGCTACAATGTGTATTTTATTGTATAATGCTATAATATGTACTTTATTGTATAATGCTATAATATGTATTTTGCTTTATAATGCTATAATATGTACTTTATTGTATAATGCTATAATATGTATTTTATTGTATAATCCTTTAATATGTACTTTATTGTATAATGCTATAATATGTATTTTACTGTATAATCCTGTAATATGTACTTTATTGTATAATGCTATAATATGTATTTTATTGTATAATGCTATAATATGTATTTTACTGTATAATCCTGTAATATGTATTTTATTGTATAATGCTATAATATGTATTTTATTGTATAATGCTAGAATATTTACTTTACTGTATAATGCTATAATATGTATTTTATTGTATAATGCTATAATATGTATTTTATTGTATAATGCTAGAATATTTACTTTACTGTATAATGCTATAATATGTGTTTTATTGTATAATGCTGTAATATGTACTTTATTGTATAATGCTATAATTGCTATTGTATAATGCTGTAATATGTACTTTATTGTATAATGCTATAATTGCTATTGTATAATGCTATAATATGTGTTTTATTGTATAATGCTGTAATATGTACTTTATTGTATAATGCTATAATTGCTATTGTATAATGCTATAATATGTGTTTTATTGTATAATGCTGTAATATGTACTTTATTGTATAATGCTATAATATGTACTTTATTGTATAATGCTATAATATGTATTTTCGGCCTTGTCGTGATTTTAAATATCTTGATTTTTGCTTTTGGCATGTTTTTTTTCCATTTCTTTTTTTAGTAAGAATATTTTGTGTTTGTGATAATAATATTTAATAGAAGACAATAGCCGCAACGTTCTAGTTTTATTTATTTATTGCCAACAATATTGCGACTGCACTGTAAGAAACGTTATTAATTTAGAACACGTTTGTTACAGTGCAGTCGCAACACGTTCAGAACTTTGCATTTCAGTTTTGTATAGAAGCATTTTTATATTACACTTGTATTAGCAAAAATTAATTTAGTAAAAGCTATCAATGTTAAGAGATTCCCATACATGATTAACCCCTTAATGACCAGACCATTTTTCAATTTTCTTACCCTTAAGGACAAAGGCTATTTTTACATTTCTGCTGTGTTTGTGTTTAGCTGTAATTTTCCTCTTACTCATTTACTGTACCCACACATATTATATACCGTTTTTCTCGCCAATAAATGGACTTTCTAAAGATACCATTATTTTCATCATATCTTATAATTTACTATAAAAAATTATAAAACATGAGGAAAAAATGGAAAAACACACTTTTTTCTAACTTTGACCCCCAAAATCTGTTACACATCTACAATCACCAAAAAACACCCATGCTAAATAGTTCCTAAATTTTGTTCTGAGTTTAGAAATACCCAATGTTTACATGTGCTTTGCTTTTTTTGCAAGTTATAGGGCAATAAATACAAGTAGCACTTTGCTATTTCCAAACCACTTTTTTTCAAAATTAGCGCTAGTTACATTGGAACCCTGATATCTGTCAGGAATACCTGAATATCCCTTGACATGTGTATATATATATATATATATATATATATATATATATATATATATATATATATATTTATTTATTTTAGAAGACAACCCAAAGTATTGATCTAGGCCCATTTTGGTATATTTCATGCCACCATTTCACCGCCAAATGCGATCAAATAAAAAAAAAGTTAACTTTTTCACAAATTTTGTCACAAACTTTAGGTTTCCCACTGAAATTATCTACAAGCAGCTTCTGCAATTATGGCACAAATGGTTGTAAATGCTTCTCGGAGATCCCCTTTGTTCAGAAATAGCAGACTTATATGGCTTTGGGGTTGCTTTTTGGTAATTAGAAGGCCGCTAAATGCTGCTGCGCACCACACGTGTTTTATGCCCAGCAGTGAAGGGGTTAATTAGGGAGCTTGTAGGGTTAATTTTAGCTTTAGTGTAGTGTAGTAGACAACCCCAAGTATTGATCTTACAATGATCTATGCCCATTTTGGTATATTTCATGCCAAATGGGAGCAAATAAAAAAAAAACTTTACATTTTTCAAAATTTTAGGTTTCTCACTGAAATTATTTACAAACAGCTTGTGCAATTATGGCACAAATTGTTGTAAAAGCTTCTCTGGGATCCCCTTTGTTCAGAAATAGCAGACTTATATGGCTTTAGCGTTGCTTTTTGGTAATTAGAAGGCCGCTAAAGGCTGCTGCGCTCCACACGTGAATTATGCCCAGCAGTGAAGGGGTTAATTAGATAGCTTGAAGGGAGCTTGCAGGGTTAATTTTAGCTTTAGTGTAGAGATCAGCCTCCCACCTGACACATCCCACCCCCTGATCCCTCCCAAACAGCTCTCTTCCCTCCCCCACCCCACAATTGTTCCCACCGTCTAAAGTACTGGAAGAAAGTCTGCCAGTACTAAATAAAAGGAGTTTTTTTTTAAATAAAAATAATAAAATAGTTTAGCTTTGATGGACCCCTGCCTTAGCCCCCAACCTCCCTGACCCCCCAGCTCTCTAACCCTCCCCCCTACCTAATTGCCGCCAACTTGGGTACTGGCAGCTGTCTGCCAATACCCAGTTTGCCCCCAAAAACAAAAGTATTTTTTTTCTTTTGAGCTTTAAACTTTTTCTGTAGTGTAGCAGTCCCCCCACAATACCCCCACCCCCTCCCAGATCCTTTTATATTTACATTTTATGTAACTTTTCCCCCCTCTCCCTCCTCATTGGTGTCAGTGGCTAATGAGTGCCGGCACGCGCGCCCCCGCAGGTCCCCCCCACGCTCCCGGCACCCGGCGTGCACATTGCACTTACAGGAACCGGATGCCGGGTAGCGATGGGCCACCCGCCTCCCTGCTACGCTCCCACCCACCAACGAACGGCAGCATCGCTACCGGTGCAGGGTGGCTCTCTCTGCATTGGAGGTTTGGAAAAAGGTATTGCAGGATGCCTCCATATCGAGGCATCACTGCAGTACCCCGAGAGCTGCTGGAAGCGATTGTGATCGCTTCCAGCACTCTGTTAGACAACTGATGTACCAGGTACGTCTATTATCATTAACTGTTCGTTTTTGCATGACGTACCTGGTACGTAAGTTGTCATTAAGGGGTTAAAATAGGTTTATTTTTCTTATATGTCTCTTAAATCTGATTTAGGGAAAACATAGGATATGTTTTTTTGAAATTGCAATAAATTCTTAGATTAGAATTAGAGATCTAAAAGCCTTCTAAAAATGATGGTGTCAGAGCTCACAATGAATTGTCCTAAACCTTTAAAACGGAAAAAACGTGTCATTTTTGGATAAGTTCTGCCCCCCAATAACCTTGACATAAATGGTATCCATGCAATTTTCAGGCCATACCACTATCAAGAAGAGGTCATAGGAATAGCAAAGTGTTATATTTTTATTAATGAGCAATTAGTAAGTAATGCCAACACGCACACACGTCTTTGCAATCTTCTAAAAATGGGCGCCATTTTGTATCAGTCACCTGACTCTGACAGCTTCCCCAAGGATGGCTACTTTGTCAGTCATGCAGTCATTCCATAGCTTCAAATCTTTATTGTTGTCTTAGTTCAATCCTTTAAACACCATTGCTGCAAAGGCTGGCTGCGCTACATCGTTGCTTCATATTTTATCCAACTATCCTGCAGCACAGAGGTTAAAGATGTTTATAAAATGGATGCTAGAGTACAGTATAAAAAAGTAATAGTGCTCTGTGCTTGCCGCTTCAGTGTAGCACAAGTTTCTATCTTCCCTGAGGCAAATAGTAATTGCTGCTGTTGAAAATAATGGCTTGTGCACTGTTTTTTTTGTTTTTTTAAGAAGGTGACATTAATGGAGGACAACTAAAGGCTTCATGAATAGGATACATTTACATGTTGCACTGATTCAGTGTTCATTTATATTCTGATATTCAGATTTGAAAAAACAAACATTACTCTTTTTTGCACAAATATGCAAAGGTTCAACAGGTTACGTTCTGTTCCTTATTGTAAGCCACAGATTCTGTCTCATTTATAGTGTACCATAGATTTTGAGGTGCTTGACAAAAAAAAATGATAATATCACTTTGAATGTGCAGACATTTAACAACTGAAGTAAAATTCAAATGCACAGCTGTGCTGAGCAGTCTTTAACAGATATCAATGTTTTAGGAATAAGAGCATAAAAGTGTTTATCAGTTCTGTGAAGAAAAAAAAAAAATATGATTGGCTGCGGTTTACTAATTTATTGCAGTTTTACATATAACACAATGTTACATGTACCCAATTACAGCAACTTTTTTGTATGTGTTTTCACTGGTTCTAAAAGGCAATATGAAGCTGGGAATTAGAATGTTACTAAGCCAGAACACTAACGCTAACACTAAATTAACCTTGTATCTTCATTCCTATTTTTGTTATGTGAAGGCTAATAAAGGTTAAGATAGAGTGCCCTCTAGTGGCTTATGATAAAAATTTAAATTTTTATTTGCTAGACAACATTTTCTCTACCCTTCTAGGTGATATCTCCATGTATCTAGTTGCCCAACGTGTTATACTGATCAAAACTTGGTTTAGTTTCAAGCCCTAGGTCCAGTTAGATTCCTTAGATTTGCCCTACTGTTAAGTTTTACATGCATAAGCAGTTAAATGAATAAGCTGTGGTTAAGCACCATTAACAAATACGAACATAGTCATTGGTTATTAAATTACTTAAAACTGAAATGGGTACGAATCCTACCATCATTCAGATCACAACCCCATAGTTCATGTTTGTCTGTTTTATACTCTACATTTTATTTTTAAATTTTATACATTTATTTTAGCTTCCATAGTAATGCCCCGTCAAACCTGCCCCCCTTGTATCCTCCTTAGTCCACAGATAACATTCAAGGGGTCCATGAGAAATGCTTGCTTACTATTTACTTGGGGATAATATTTACCTAGCTGTTTGATAATATTTGAAGGGGATACATAACTATTTATTTATAGAACAACAACAAAATGAAAATGAGGTACGACTCTGGTTACTTAAAGGGACAGTCAAGTCCAAAAAAAAACTTTCATATTTCAAATAGGGCATGTCATTTTAAACAACTTTCCAATTTACTTTTATCACCAATCTTGCTTTGTTCTCTTGGTATTCTTAGTTAAAAGTTAAACCTAGGAAGGCTCATATGATAATTTCTAAGCCCTTGAAGGCCACCTCTTATCACATGCTTTTTTATTTGCTTTTCACAACAGGGAAGAGCTAGTTCATGTAAACCATATAGATAACATTGTGATCACGCCCGCGGCTTGTGGCAGACACTGCACTAATTGACTAAAATGAAACTCAATAGATAATAAATAAAATGTCATGTGATCAGGGGGCTGTCAGAAGATGCTTATATACAAGGTAATCACATAGGTAAAAAGTATATTAATATAACTGTGTTGGTTATGCAAAACTGGGGAATGGGTAATAAAGGGATTATCTATCTTTTAAAACAACAAAAATTCTGGTGCTGACTGTCCCTTTAATGTTTCAGACTATAGACTATTCTATTTTTTATATTTTAGCATATTATTTAATAAGGCAATAACTTCTACGGGATGTCATATTCTGTATTACTTCTGTTGTTCCATAATGCCTGTACATTTTACTACATATTAAGTCTGAAAAATGTATTGCATTGATTGACTGTTGTTATTCTTTAATATCTCAATAAAAAATTATTTAAAAAAAAAATTGATACAGGCAATGTGATGTAAACTGCAGAATTTACCAGTGCTTATCATTTTCCCTCTTCTTTATACACTGTAAACTCCCGCAATTTGTTTGACTAAAATATATCACTTGTAAAAAAATTATATATTTTTTTAATTTGCTGGATGAAAACTTAATTGAATACTAAGAGCTAGATTACAAGTGGCGCACTAATGTTAGCGTGCATTATAACTAACTTGCACAAGTATTATAAGTGGAAAGTAAATATGACCGCACAATCGCGAGCTAAATTTGCGTTCATCGTTAGCGCAATTGAACTCCTCGCATAAAGGGTTAGGGCTAAATAAAAAGTTGCACCAAACACAACATAAATACATTAAAATAAAGTGTTACTCTCATATAAGTGTTACAAAAATATACATTAAAATAAAAAGAACATTTTCTTCTATGTGAAGAACATTGGCATGTAAAATATTCAGAAATACCTTTGGGTTAGCACTGTAGGTTTAACTCCTGTTGGGTTAGCGTGTGAGCGATGTTTTTTCCAGTTTATGCTATCCATTGAAGTCTATGGGGGGAAGAAATTAGCTTAGTCCAGAAGTTAGCACATGTTGACTTTCATTCACGCACAAACATTTTACTTTCAACTTGTATTAAGCTTGCTAGCCTCCATACGTTAAAAGTTTAGTTCTGGGGGGTTTTGCATGCAAGGGCAATCGCTAAACAGCGTGCCACTTGTAATCTAGCACAAGGTGTCTGGAGGGACTGGCCATCAACATTCTGGGGTGTTGTAGAGGCGTGGTTGGGATTTTCCTTGGTATTTTGAGGCTGGACTGTCCATGCTAGGTGGCATCAGGCTTATATACTTTAGGAAAGTTCTCCTCTGTGAAAAGCACAAATGGGCTAAAAGAGACTGCTTCTAAGTGATAAACTGCCATAGAACAAGCTACTGACCTTTGTGTTCATTCCTAGTAGGGCACTTCTCTTTCTGTATGCATTTGTAATATGAGCCTGGGGAAGTCTCCTTAAAAATAATGGGGAAACCATACGTAGACTCCTTGCCCAAGGTGTTTAGAGGAATATGGCTGCAGCTCACTGACAAGTCTAAAAGAAGGCCGAAAAAATCATCTCTGGAGTGCCATGTTCCTTGTTCAGAGGAGTATTGCCTGGTATTTTGGGTTGGAATCACCTTGCTAGGTGGGATCAGAAAGATATAATTCAGGAAAGGTCTCCTCCGAGAAAAACACATTTGGTAACTCGCCATAGAATAAGCTACTGAGCTGTTGTTTGTTCCTATTAGAGTACTTTTCTTTCTGTATGAGGTGGTTGGGATTTTTACCTGCACCTTTGCCCAATATGTGGAATTTATAAAGACTTTATTGCCTCTGTGAAGCACCTCATCTCATGGTCTTGTCTCACTATTTCAAAGCTGATGAGGTTGCCTGGTTTTTGTTTTTATTTTATTTCTCTATAACTATGTTCAACTTTTTTGTTGATACAATATAGTGGATTGTTTATAGGGAGAGTTTTTTGTTTTAATTAGTTTATAGGTTTGTGAAGGGATTTTAGGGTTGCCATTATCCTCCACTGACCTTCACAATGGAAATTCTATGCATGGAGAAGAGACCAGTTCCAAGAGAGACGAGGTTCTGTTGATTATAATGGAGCTTAACTCACAATTTGCAGCAATGATGAGGGGTGTGTAAAAATCTTTCTGTATCTTGTGGCGAGGTTAGTTTTGAGAATAGGTTTTATTCAATCTAGACCAATATCTCTAGAATTCATCCTTTCCTTATCTAAGATACCACTAAAATATTATTTCCCTGACTTATCCGGTTTCCCATTGATTACTGAAACATTCTTGAATAGTGACCTTCACAACATCTGCTTCTTCCCTCTTCATTATGAATGCTGCTGCCAAAATAATTTACCCACACTGAAATCAGCATCAGCCATTTCCCTTTTTTCCAGCCCCTAAACTTACAAAGCTCTAAACAATCTAAATATTTCCACATTCATCTCTAAATTGTCATCTAAATGTTTTCATTACCCATGGCATAAGTCCCTCAATGTCACTCAATCATCACATCCTTACTCTCCCATCTTCACTCATGCTGCCTTTACCCTATGGAACTCTTTACCGCCTTCTGTCAGATTGTCTCCCAACTTTAAATAAATAAAATGCAGTGTGCCACTATTAAGTGCATTGATTATAACTCCAGGAAAGTACATTGACTTTGCAAAATAAATGGGTGAGTTCCAGAGTGTACTGAGGGCAATAATAAATACTCAGCTTTGGACCAAAGAACGACTCAGGGGAGTCTGAAATATATATATATATATATATATATATATATATACACACATATATAAATATATAAGCAGCGCTTTTATTAGTTTTGATAAATAAATATGCACTAGCCAGTGGAATTTTGTAAAATTTTTTATAGTTTTTCTGTAAAGTGGCATTCCTTTTTAGGTGAGGTTTCTTAATGTACCCATCAGCTTTAGTGCTTAGTTTCTTATCCACTCAAGTTGAACGCCCAAAAATATATATAGGCATACCTCACTTTATTGTACTTCGCAGATATTGCTCTTTCTACAAATTAAAGGTTTGTGGCAACCCTGTTTTGACCAAGTCTGTTGACGACATTTTTCCAACTTGTATACACATATAAATACATAAATACTCAAGAATACACACATCACTTTATTGCTATATTTGCTTTATTGCAGTGATATGGAATTAAACCAGCAATATATCTGAGGTACGCATTTATTAAAAACAAAAACAAATTTAAATTAATTCTAAACTCATTTATTTAAAAATAAATAAAATAAAAATGGACTGTTTCAGCATCAAAATTACCACCATAGTCTGACACATTTTGACCTAGATTTGGAGTTTGGCGTTAGCCGTGAAAACCAGCGTTAGAGGCTCCTAACGCTGGTTTTAGGCTACCGCCGGTATTTGGAGTCACTCAAAATAGGGTCTAACGCTCACTTTTCATCCGCGACTTTTCCATACCGCAGATCCCCTTACGTCAATTGCGTATCCTATCTTTTCAATGGGATCTTTCTAACTCCGGTATTTAGAGTCGTTTCTGAAGTGAGCGTTAGACATCTAACGACAAAACTCCAGCCGCAGGAAAAAAGTCAGTAGTTAAGAGCTTTCTGGCCTAACGCCAGTTCATAAAGCTCTTAACTACTGTGCTCTAAAGTACACTAACACCCATAAACTACCTATGTACCCCTAAACCGAGGTCCCCCCACATCGCCGACACTCGAATAATTTTTTTTAACCCCTAATCTGCCGACCGCCACCTACGTTATACTTATGTACCCCTAATCTGCTGCCCCTAACCCCGCCGACCCCTGTATATTATGTATTAACCCCTAATCTGCCCCCCACAACGTCGCTGCCAGCTACCTACAATAATTAACCCCTAATCTGCCGACCGCAAAGCGCCGCCACCTACATTATAGCTATGTACCCCTAATCTGCTGCCCCTAACACCGCCGACCCCTATATTATATTTATTAACCCCTAATCTGCCCCCCTCAACGTCGCCTCCACCTGCCTACACTTATTAACCCCTAATCTGCCGAGCGGACTGCACCGCTACTATAATAAAGTTATTAACCCCTAATCCGCCTCACTAACCCTATAATAAATAGTATTAACCCCTAATCTGCCCTTCCTAACATCGCCGACACCTAACTTCAATTATTAACCCCTAATCTGCCGACCGGAGCTCACCGCTATTCTAATAAATGTATTAACCCCTAAAGCTAAGTCTAACCCTAACACTAACACCCCCCTAAATTAAATATAATTTAAATCTAACGAAATTAATTAACTCTTATTAAATAAATTATTCCTATTTAAAGCTAAATACTTACCTGTAAAATAAACCCTAATATAGCTACAATATAAATTATAATTATATTGTAGCTATTTTAGGATTAATATTTATTTTACAGGCAACTTTGTAATTATTTTAACCAGGTACAATAGCTATTAAATAGTTAAGAACTATTTAATAGTTACCTAGTTAAAATAATAACAAAATTACCTGTAAAATAAATCCTAACCTAAGTTACAATTAAACCTAACACTACACTATCATTAAATTAATTAAATAAAATACCTACAATTACCTACAATTAACCTAACACTACACTATCAATAAATTAATTAAATACAATTCCTACAAATAAATACAATTAAATAAACTAGTTAAAGTACAAAAAATAAAAAAGAACTAAGTTACAAAAAATAAAAAAATATTTACAAACATAAGAAAAATATTACAACAATTTTAAACTAATTACACCTACTCTAAGCCCCCTAATAAAATAACAAAGACCCCCAAAATAACAAAATGCCCTACCCTATTCTAAATTACTACATTTCAAAGCTCTTTTACCTTACCAGCCCTGAACAGGGCCCTTTGCGGGGCATGCCCCAAGAAATTCAGCTCTTTTGCCTGTAAAAAAAAAAACATACAATACCCCCCCCCAACATTACAACCCACCACCCACATACCCCTAATCTAACCCAAACCCCCCTTAAATAAACCTAACACTAAGCCCCTGAAGATCTTCCTACCTTGTCTTCACCATACCAGGTTCACCGATCCGTCCTGGCTCCAACATCTTCATCCAACCCAAGCGGGGGTTGGCGATCCATCATCCGGTGCTGAAGAGGTCCAGAAGAGGCTCCAAAGTCTTCCTCCTATCCGGCAAGAAGAGGACATCCGGACCGGCAAACATCTTCTCCAAGCGGCATCTTCAATCTTCTTCCATCCGGTGCGGAGCGGGTCCATCTTGAAGCAGGCGACGCGGATCCATCCTCTTCTTCCGTTGTCTCCCGACGAATGACGGTTCCTTTAAGGGACGTCATCCAAGATGGCGTCCCTCGAATTCCGATTGGCTGATAGGATTCTATCAGCCAATCGGAATTAAGGTAGGAATATTCTGATTGGCTGATGGAATCAGCCAATCAGAATCAAGATCAATCCGATTGGCTGATCCAATCAGCCAATCAGATTGAGCTCGCATTCTATTGGCTGATCGGAACAGCCAATAGAATGCAAGCTCAATCTGATTGGCTGATCGAATCAGCCAATCGGATTGAACTTGATTCTGATTGGCTGATTCCATCAGCCAATCAGAATATTCCTACCTTAATTCCGATTGGCTGATAGAATCCTATCAGCCAATCGGAATTCGAGGGACGCCATCTTGGATGACGTCCCTTAAAGGAACCGTCATTCGCTAGTAGGCGTCGGGAGAAGAGGATGTTCTGCGTCGGAGGTCTGCAAGATGGATCCGGAAGAAAGAAGATTGAAGATGCCGTTGATAGAAGACTTCATCCGGATCATAGACCTCTTCAGCTCCCGCTTAGATGAAGACTTCAGCCGGATCATGGACCTCTTCAGCTCCCGCTTGGATGAAGACTTCAGCCGGATCATGGACCTCTTCAGCCCCCCGCTTGGGCTTGGATTAGGACATCGGAGAAGCTCTTCAGGACGGATCGGTGAACCTGGTAGGGTGAAGACAAGGTAGGAAGATCTTCAGGGGCTTAGTGTTAGGTTTATTTAAGGGGGGTTTGGGTTAGATTAGGGGTATGTGGGTGATGGGTTGTAATGTTGGGGGGGGGTATTGTATGTTTTTTTTTTACAGGCAAAAGAGCTGAATTTCTTGGGGCATGCCCCGCAAAGGGCCCTGTTCAGGGCTGGTAAGGTAAAAGAGCTTTGAAATGTAGTAATTTAGAATAGGGTAGGGCATTTTGTTATTTTGGGGGTCTTTGTTATTTTATTAGGGGGCTTAGAGTAGGTGTAATTAGTTTAAAATTGTTGTAATATTTTTCTTATGTTTGTAAATATTTTTTTATTTTTTGTAACTTAGTTCTTTTTTATTTTTTGTACTTTAGCTAGTTTATTTAATTGTATTTATTTGTAGGAATTGTATTTAATTAACTTATTGATAGTGTAGTGTTAGGTTAATTGTAGGTAATTGTAGGTAGTTTATTTTATTAATGTATTGATAGTGTAGTGTTAGGTTTAATTGTAACTTAGGTTAGGATTTATTTTACAGGTAAATTTGTAATTATTTTAACTATTTTAGCTATTAAATAGTTCTTAACTATTTAATAGCTATTGTACCTGGTTAAAATAAATACAAAGTTACCTGTAAAATAAATATAAATCCTAAAATAGCTATAATATAATTATAATTTATATTGTAGCTATATTAGGATTTATTTTACAGGTAAGTATTTATCTTTAAATAGGAATAATTTATTTAATAAGAGTTAATTAATTTCGTTAGATGTAAATTATATTTAACTTAGGGAGGTGTTAGTGTTAGGGTTAGACTTAGCTTTAGGGGTTAATACATTTATTAGAATAGCGGTGAGCTCCGGTCGGCAGATTAGGGGTTAATAATTGAAGTTAGGTGTCGGCGACGTTAGGGAGGGCAGATTAGGGGTTAATACTATTTATTATAGGGTTAGTGAGGCGGATTAGGGGTTAATAACTTTATTATAGTAGCGCTCAGGTCTGGTCGGCAGATTAGGGGTTAATAAGTGTAGGCAGGTGGAGGCGACGTTGTGGGTGGCAGATTAGGGGTTAATAAATATAATATAGGGGTCGGCGATGTTAGGGCAGCAGATTAGGGGTACATAGGGATAATGTAAGTAGCGGCGGTTTACGGAGCGGCAGATTAGGGGTTAAAAATAATATACAGGGGTCAGCGATAGCGGGGGCGGCAGATTAGGGGTTAATAAGTGTAAGGTTAGGGGTGTTTAGACTCGGGGTACATGTTAGAGTGTTAGGTGCAGATGTAGGAAGTGTTTCCCCATAGCAAACAATGGGGCTGCGTTAGGAGCTGAACGCAGCTTTTTTGCAGGTGTTAGGTTTTTTTTCAGCTCAAACAGCCCCATTGTTTCCTATGGGAGAATCGTGCACGAGCACGTTTTTGAGGCTGGCCGCTTGCGTAAGCAACTCTGGTATCGAGAGTTGAAGCTGCGTTAAAAATGCTCTACGCAGCCTTTATGTGGACTCTCAATACCAGAGTTATTTTTATGGTGCGGCCAGAAAAAAGCCGGCGTTAGTTTTTCGGGTCGTTACCGACAAAACTCCAAATCTAGCCGTTTGTAATTTGTTTTCTCACTTTTACAAACACATCAGACTATGGTCATGTTGATCAAAAACTCACTGTCATGGAAATAAATTGTGGGCTTTTTTGACCATTTTATTGTAATATATGAGTTTCTCCTTCACTTCCAGAACTCTGCATAGATTGGGCTAGATTTCAAGTGGTGAGCTAATTTAACATGCGCCTGTAAAGGGGCAAAAAAGTCTGAGGGAGCATTTAGTTAGTGCAGAGTTGAGAGATAAAAAGGAAAGAAAAACAAAACATTTTCTAAGTAGGAAACCTGGTGTCTAATGGGTGTCACAGATGTGTCACCTGTGACAGCCTTATGTTAGGTGATTCCTTTAAATATAGCAGATCAGGTAAGAGGTATAAAGTCAAATTTGCAAATAACTGCAAATCAAAATGTGTGGTTTATCTTATCAAATGTTTATGTATTAACCCCTAATCTGCCCCCCACAACGTCGCTGCCAGCTACCTACAATAATTAACCCCTAATCTGCCGACCGCAAAGCGCCGCCACCTACATTATAGCTATGTACCCCTAATCTGCTGCCCCTAACACCGCCGACCCCTATATTATATTTATTAACCCCTAATCTGCCCCCCTCAACGTCGCCTCCACATGCCTACACTTATTAACCCCTAATCTGCCGAGCGGACTGCACCGCTACTATAATAAAGTTATTAACCCCTAATCCGCCTCACTAACCCTATAATAAATAGTATTAACCCCTAATCTGCCCTTCCTAACATCGCCGACACCTAACTTCAATTATTAACCCCTAATCTGCCGACCGGAGCTCACCGCTATTCTAATAAATGTATTAACCCCTAAAGCTAAGTCTAACCCTAACACTAACACCCCCCTAAATTAAATATAATTTAAATCTAACGAAATTAATTAACTCTTATTAAATAAATTATTCCTATTTAAAGCTAAATACTTACCTGTAAAATAAACCCTAATATAGCTACAATATAAATTATAATTATATTGTAGCTATTTTAGGATTAATATTTATTTTACAGGCAACTTTGTAATTATTTTAACCAGGTACAATAGCTATTAAATAGTTAAGAACTATTTAATAGTTACCTAGTTAAAATAATAACAAAATTACCTGTAAAATAAATCCTAACCTAAGTTACAATTAAACCTAACACTACACTATCATTAAATTAATTAAATAAAATACCTACAATTACCTACAATTAACCTAACACTACACTATCAATAAATTAATTAAATACAATTCCTACAAATAAATACAATTAAATAAACTAGTTAAAGTACAAAAAATAAAAAAGAACTAAGTTACAAAAAATAAAAAAATATTTACAAACATAAGAAAAATATTGCAACAATTTTAAACTAATTACACCTACTCTAAGCCCCCTAATAAAATAACAAAGACCCCCAAAATAACAAAATGCCCTACCCTATTCTAAATTACTACATTTCAAAGCTCTTTTACCTTACCAGCCCTGAACAGGGCCCTTTGCGGGGCATGCCCCAAGAAATTCAGCTCTTTTGCCTGTAAAAAAAAACCCATACAATACCCCCCCCAACATTACAACCCACCACCCACATACCCCTAATCTAACCCAAACCCCCCTTAAATAAACCTAACACTAAGCCCCTGAAGATCTTCCTACCTTGTCTTCACCATACCAGGTTCACCGATCCGTCCTGGCTCCAACATCTTCATCCAACCCAAGCGGGGGTTGGCGATCCATCATCCGGTGCTGAAGAGGTCCAGAAGAGGCTCCAAAGTCTTCCTCCTATCCGGCAAGAAGAGGACATCCGGACCGGCAAACATCTTCTCCAAGCGGCATCTTCAATCTTCTTCCATCCGGTGCGGAGCGGGTCCATCTTGAAGCAGGCGACGCGGATCCATCCTCTTCTTCCGTTGTCTCCCGACGAATGACGGTTCGTTTAAGGGACGTCATCCAAGATGGCGTCCCTCGAATTCCGATTGGCTGATAGGATTCTATCAGCCAATCGGAATTAAGGTAGGAATATTCTGATTGGCTGATGGAATCAGCCAATCAGAATCAAGATCAATCCGATTGGCTGATCCAATCAGCCAATCAGATTGAGCTCGCATTCTATTGGCTGATCGGAACAGCCAATAGAATGCAAGCTCAATCTGATTGGCTGATCGAATCAGCCAATCGGATTGAACTTGATTCTGATTGGCTGATTCCATCAGCCAATCAGAATATTCCTACCTTAATTCCGATTGGCTGATAGAATCCTATCAGCCAATCGGAATTCGAGGGACGCCATCTTGGATGACGTCCCTTAAAGGAACTGTCATTCGCTAGTAGGCGTCGGGAGAAGAGGATGTTCTGCGTCGGAGGTCTGCAAGATGGATCCGGAAGAAAGAAGATTGAAGATGCCGTTGATAGAAGACTTCATCCGGATCATAGACCTCTTCAGCTCCCGCTTAGATGAAGACTTCAGCCGGATCATGGACCTCTTCAGCTCCCGCTTGGATGAAGACTTCAGCCAGATCATGGACCTCTTCAGCCCCCCGCTTGGGCTTGGATTAGGACATCGGAGAAGCTCTTCAGGACGGATCGGTGAACCTGGTAGGGTGAAGACAAGGTAGGAAGATCTTCAGGGGCTTAGTGTTAGGTTTATTTAAGGGGGGTTTGGGTTAGATTAGGGGTATGTGGGTGATGGGTTGTAATGTTGGGGGGGTATTGTATGGTTTTTTTTTTACAGGCAAAAGAGCTGAATTTCTTGGGGCATGCCCCGCAAAGGGCCCTGTTCAGGGCTGGTAAGGTAAAAGAGCTTTGAAATGTAGTAATTTAGAATAGGGTAGGGCATTTTGTTATTTTGGGGGTCTTTGTTATTTTATTAGGGGGCTTAGAGTAGGTGTAATTAGTTTAAAATTGTTGTAATATTTTTCTTATGTTTGTAAATATTTTTTTATTTTTTGTAACTTAGTTCTTTTTTATTTTTTGTACTTTAGCTAGTTTATTTAATTGTATTTATTTGTAGGAATTGTATTTAATTAACTTATTGATAGTGTAGTGTTAGGTTAATTGTAGGTAATTGTAGGTAGTTTATTTTATTAATGTATTGATAGTGTAGTGTTAGGTTTAATTGTAACTTAGGTTAGGATTTATTTTACAGGTAAATTTGTAATTATTTTAACTATTTTAGCTATTAAATAGTTCTTAACTATTTAATAGCTATTGTACCTGGTTAAAATAAATACAAAGTTACCTGTAAAATAAATATAAATCCTAAAATAGCTATAATATAATTATAATTTATATTGTAGCTATATTAGGATTTATTTTACAGGTAAGTATTTATCTTTAAATAGGAATAATTTATTTAATAAGAGTTAATTAATTTCGTTAGATGTAAATTATATTTAACTTAGGGGGGTGTTAGTGTTAGGGTTAGACTTAGCTTTAGGGGTTAATACATTTATTAGAATAGCGGTGAGCTCCGGTCGGCAGATTAGGGGTTAATAATTGAAGTTAGGTGTCGGCGACGTTAGGGAGGGCAGATTAGGGGTTAATACTATTTATTATAGGGTTAGTGAGGCGGATTAGGGGTTAATAACTTTATTATAGTAGCGCTCAGGTCTGGTCGGCAGATTAGGGGTTAATAAGTGTAGGCAGGTGGAGGCGACGTTGTGGGTGGCAGATTAGGGGTTAATAAATATAATATAGGGGTCGGCGATGTTAGGGCAGCAGATTAGGGGTACATAGGGATAATGTAAGTAGCGGCGGTTTACGGAGCGGCAGATTAGGGGTTAAAAATAATATACAGGGGTCAGCGATAGCGGGGGCGGCAGATTAGGGGTTAATAAGTGTAAGGTTAGGGGTGTTTAGACTCGGGGTACATGTTAGAGTGTTAGGTGCAGATGTAGGAAGTGTTTCCCCATAGCAAACAATGGGGCTGCGTTAGGAGCTGAACGCAGCTTTTTTGCAGGTGTTAGGTTTTTTTTCAGCTCAAACAGCCCCATTGTTTCCTATGGGAGAATCGTGCACGAGCACGTTTTTGAGGCTGGCCGCTTGCGTAAGCAACTCTGGTATCGAGAGTTGAAGCTGCGTTAAAAATGCTCTACGCAGCCTTTATGTGGACTCTCAATACCAGAGTTATTTTTATGGTGCGGCCAGAAAAAAGCCGGCGTTAGTTTTTCGGGTCGTTACCGACAAAACTCCAAATCTAGCCGTTTGTAATTTGTTTTCTCACTTTTACAAACACATCAGACTATGGTCATGTTGATCAAAAACTCACTGTCATGGAAATAAATTGTGGGCTTTTTTGACCATTTTATTGTAATATATGAGTTTCTCCTTCACTTCCAGAACTCTGCATAGATTGGGCTAGATTTCAAGTGGTGAGCTAATTTAACATGCGCCTGTAAAGGGGCAAAAAAGTCTGAGGGAGCATTTAGTTAGTGCAGAGTTGAGAGATAAAAAGGAAAGAAAAACAAAACATTTTCTAAGTAGGAAACCTGGTGTCTAATGGGTGTCACGGATGTGTCACCTGTGACAGCCTTATGTTAGGTGATTCCTTTAAACATAGCAGATCAGGTAAGAGGTATAAAGTCAAATTTGCAAATAACTGCAAATCAAAATGTGTGGTTTATCTTATCAAATGTTTATGTGGGTATTCCTATATAGGAAAAACAGAATGCATACTCAAGGAAAGGATGGTGGTACATAGATCAAGTATAAGCTCAGCCTTGGAAACTGGCAAAGCTGAGCAACCAGTGGCAAAGCATTTTTTGGAATTTAAACACCCCATATCCAGTCTTAGATGTTGTCCGATTGATCATATCCCTAAACATCCCAGAGGGAAAGATAAGAAAAGACAGCTGTTACAGAGGGAAGCAAGCTGGATAGCATAATTGGATACAGTACAGCCTACGACCTAGGGGACTAAACACATATTTATCCTTAGCTTGATTCATTTAAATAAT
This sequence comes from Bombina bombina, assembly GCF_027579735.1. Lineage (NCBI taxonomy): Eukaryota > Metazoa > Chordata > Amphibia > Anura > Bombinatoridae > Bombina > Bombina bombina. The sequence goes on along the minus strand of NC_069500.1, from coordinate 1,237,214,075 downwards.
AATTGAATATAGCCTATTGATTTAGTTAGCTCTTTTTGAGTTTTGCCATTGGAACTGATTTAAACTAAATAAAATCGTACATTGATATATTGATATATACTAGCAAATGTGACTCCAGGGATAAACAAAGCTGATAATTATGTATTTTTCTCTTTCTTTACAGTAAACTAGATAGGAAGAAGTAAATAGAAGCAAAGGATGCTAAGGTGTAAAATGTCCACAAGGTGGCAGTATAATACTGGTAATGAGGAAAGAGAGAGTTATGATGTCAGCAATAGAACCCGGGCGCCAAAATTTGAACAAGAGGGTATTTAACTTTGGATACATGTGTATTCAATAACTTGAAAAAGGTCCAAGTCAGGGCCGAAATGTTTAACATTTTGATATAATGAATATGGCCATATTGTGTGACTAAGATCCCATTTTTATTTATTTATAAAAATACAGAAAATTTTGAAAATTGTGAATATTTTGTATTTAACTGTTGATTCCCATGCGCATTTAATGCCAATTTTTCTCCATATAAGTAATTTTCTCTCATATTATTTAGATGTGTATTCTATCTGCTTCACTTATATTTTCCCTTTACTCACTAGACTCTGTATATTAGTATGCTAGGTAAGGGCTTCAATTGCATTGGAGGTCTGTGTACTACTTAGCATTACATTGTATAGAGTAGTTAAGCAACAGGTGTGTCTTTCATTTCTTAACCAATTAGATTTTAGGTATGGATATATTATAGGTGTGACACATAGCACTATAGGCTATGACTACGGCTCCAAGCCGAAACGCGTAAGCCAGACAGTGCCACACCTGCTGTGCTTTTATTTGTGTGTGCCTTTTCGCTTTTAAACACCATTTGTTTAAATAAAGACTCTTTATTCATAATCTCCAGGATTGCCGCATTTTCTCTTTGAGCAGAATATGGCCATATTGTGTGACTAAGATCCCAATATTATTTAAGAGTATAGAGTTTTAAACAGGCATTTTTTGCAGACTTTATATCAAAATAAGTGTGGTTTCCTTTTGGATGTGCGTTAATACTTGTTGTTTGTTTATAAATATTTATAGATATATATTTTACCAAAAAAACATTATATATATATATATATATATATATATATATTTAAGAATAAATAGAAGATATTCTGCTATTTTAAGAACATTGGAATGTGGAATATTAATATGTTCATTTCTGGTTAGCGCACTTGAAAAAACACGATTGGTTTCTTGCTCCATTGACTTCTATGGGGGAATACGTTAACACGATTTCAATATTCAAAGTACGGCTTTTTACACACGTTTGGTTAGCATGCAAGATAAAACCTTTTACTTTCAACTTGCAATACCAGCGCTACCTGACGCACGCAAAAAACTTCTAGCGGATTTAGAGCACAAACGGGAGCGATAAATAGCGCTCCACTCATAATTTGGCTCTATATGTTTACTGTAGTAAATAGCATTGCCTATTATGGTCTGGCAATCCTTAAATGTGTAGTTGCCGGCAAGTTTAGCAACTCATGCAGTAATGGAGCAGTCTATATTAGAGCAAGACTTTGCCTGCAGCTATCCTTATCAAGGGCCAGATTACAAGTGGAGCGCAAACGTTTGTCCCGGAGCGATAAAGGGTTTATCGCAGGGGTTTTCCCTCATCAGGCTTACAGCTCATATTACGCGTTAAAAGTAAACGCAATCACATGAGCACAATTGCGATTTACGCTAGAATGAGAACCGTGACTTGAGAACTCTGGTTAACCGTTTCCCACAACATAAAAGTGTCACTAAACACATCAAAATACATTAGAAAGTACAGTTACACTCATAATAACACTGTTTAATAAAAATGATTAAAAAATAAAGATAGGAGGTCTCAGGTGTTAGGAAAAAAAAGCTCTGAAAGGACTTTAAAATTGAGATACATGCATACATATACATGTTTATGTATATATATTTATACACATGTATTTATGTATATATATGTGTATATATGTATTTACAGACATGTATACATAGATATATATATATATATATATATATATATATACAGGTGAAACTCGAAAAATTTGAATATTGTGCAAAAGTTCATTTATTTCACTAATGCAACTTAAAAGGTGAAACTAATATATAAGATAGACTCATTACATGCAAAGCAAGATAGTTCAAGCCATGATTTGTCATAATTGTGATGATTATGGCTTACAGCTCATGAAAACCCCAAATCCACAATCTCAGAAAATTAGAATATTACATGCAATCAATAAAACAAGGATTGTATATACCTGTAGAACAATATCGGACCTCTGAAAAGTATAAGCATGCATACTGTATGTACTCAGTACTTGGTTTGGGCCCCTTTTGCAGCAATTACTCCCTCAATGTGGCGTGGCATGGAAGCTATCAGCCTGCAGCACTGCTGAGGTGTTATGGAAGACCAGGATGTTTCAATAGCAGCCTTCAGCTCTTCTGCATTGTTCGGTCTCATGTCTCTCATCTTTCTTTTGGCAATGCCCCATAGATTCTCTATGGGGTTCAGGTCAGGCGAATTTGCTGGCCAATCAAGCACAGTAATCCCACGCTCATTAAACCAGGTTTTTGTGCTTTTGGCAGTGTGGGCAGGTGCCAAGTCCTGCTGGAAAATTAAAGAAACAGCACAGAGGTGTCAGGTTAAAAATCCCTTTATTTTAGAACATGGGGATCAAAAAAGAACACAACGTTTCGGGGCGGTCCCCTTAATCATGTGATGTCATAGTACAGCCTTTAACCTTCCTTTATAGCATTGACAATTCATATGTTTAATTACTCAATTAATCAATTAACTATGCTAGTATGGGCTGTAAAGTTAAACAAAGTCATAAAAAGTCATAAAAACCACTTCATACAAAACCTGTATACAGAATAGAAATTAAAAAAGCTCACAAAGTAACTAATTTTATGATTACAACCATTATCTGCTTTTCTTATTGCACTGGCCAAAAATATCAAAGTGATGATACATTGTGAAGTGATGATACATTGTAAAATCCTTAACGCTTCAACCAACAACTAACTTTGCATTGATCATACTCCTCACTACTCAAATAGCATCTTATTAGAATTCTCATGATTGCTAAAGAGGAACCTTAATATAACCAAAGAGACTCTAAAGAATTTCAATAAAACACTGACCAATCAATCTCTTTGTTGAGTCCTTTTGGTTCTAAGGTGTCCAATTTAAATATCCAAAAGACCTCGCGCTGTTTTAATAGCAAATCTCTATTGCCCCCACGTCTTGGAATATCAATTTTCTCAATTACCTGAAATCGCAATTGATTAATTTGATGTCCAAATTCCAAATGGTATCATTTGTGGATGAACTCAATAGATCAACCACCAATATTAAATTTAAATTAACTTGGTCTGAAAGTAGGATAGATCAACTACAACTTTAATCTCTTTTGCAATCTTCAACACAGGGTTAGATTCAATTATCTTATATACTTTATCATCATTTAATTGTGAATAAATCTCATTCCTATAGTCCTGAAAATTTAACACCACAGTGGCACCGCCCTTGTCCGCTGCTTTCAAGACAATCTCATGTCTATTACTCAATCCTTTAAGGGCTTGATGTTCCACAGCGGTGAAATTTACAGGACCCACCTTTCTGGACATACCAGGTTTCTGTATCGTATTCCTTAATTTAGCAACATCATTAAGGACCAAGTTCTCAAAAGTCTCAATCCCATAGTGTGTATTACTTGGAAAAAAAGAACTCTTATTATATAGTCCAAGTCTCTTGATGTTTAAACCAGTGTTAGTGCAAACAGTGGTATCACCACCTCCTGTTGCCTTGCCAAATTTATTATGCCAATGTTTGAGTCTCACCATCCTAAAAAACTTGTGTAGGTCTTGGTATAATGTAAAAAAGTCACAAGATTTGGTCAGGCAAAATGACAGTCCTTTTTGTAGTACCTTATGCTCTGCCTCCGTTAATGCTTGTTCAGAGATGTTCACCACTAGGTTTCCTTCTTCTTCCGACCGGTCCGTCGCGGCAAGGATACCACTCTTGTCTTTTTCCCCTTGTCGCCTCCTGGGATGGTGTTTTCTCCCCCTCCGTCGGTACCGGAATCCGTTCCCTCCTGGGAAAAAGCCAATGATTCAGAGCTGCTACTAGCGTTCCCCACATGTCTCTGGCGTCTCACGTGACCGGAAGTGGTCCGGCGTTCCTTTCCGAATGGATCGTAGACCCAGCGATACACACGTCCGGAACTATAGTCCTGTTCATTGCGGATGAATTTAGTTCTTTTGCGTTCTTCGATCGTCTTACGGAGTTCCGCTGTGTGTGCCTTATTCTCGGCTAGCATCTTCTCCCATGTCTCGGCCTTTAATGAACTACCGAGCTCAGCTTCCATTTTGATGATGGATTCTTTCAATTCATTAATCTCTTGTTGTAAGTATTCTACTGTGAGAACCAAAATATCAAGGGAACATTTGTTCAAGATGTATTCAAACTTACGGCAATACTCTTTATTGTCCCTTAAAAGGGTGGGGCGGGTATGCATCCGTAAACCCTCGGGATTCTTTTTACCCGATAATATTCAGCAATCGTGGTTGCATGTAGATCGTAAGCAACCAATTTCTTTGTGAGTCTCTCATAATTAAGGCCAGACAATTCTGCTGGTGCAGAGTGTAAAAAGTTACGTGAGCCTCTGACAAGTATAGTAATCCTAGACGCTTCAGCCTCTGTATAGGCAAAAGTCTGTGATTCACCAACTTCATCTGTTCCATCCATTGGGCCTGTGCTCAGTGCATGGTAAGCAGCAGTGAATCAATCACAAAGTCTAAACAGGAACCAGCACTATAACCAGAGAACCTGACACAACCGTGGGCCACTGCCAAGCCCACCATCAAATCATAGAAACAGCACAGAGGTGTCAGGTTAAAAATCCCTTTATTTTAGAACATGGGGATCAAAAAAGAACACAACGTTTCGGGGCGGTCCCCTTAATCATGTGATGTCATAGTACAGCCTTTAACCTTCCTTTATAGCATTGACAATTCTTATGTTTAATTACTCAATTAATCAATTAACTATGCTAGTATGGGCTGTAAAGTTAAACAAAGTCATAAAAACCACTTGTCATATAGAAAACATTCATACAAAACCTGTATACAGAATAGAAATTAAAAAAGCTCACAAAGTAACTAATTTTATGATTACAACCATTATCTGATTTTCTTATTGCACTGGCCAAAAATATCAAAGTGATGATACATTGTAATGTGATGATACATTGTAAAATCCTTAACGCTTCAACCAACAACTAACTTTGCATTAATCATACTCCTCACTACTCAAATAGCATCTTATTAGAATTCTCATGATTGCTAAAGAGGAACCTTAATATAACCAAAGAGACTCCAAAGAATTTCAATAAAACACTGACCAATCAATCTCTTTGTTGAGTCCTTTTGGTTCTAAGGTGTCCAATTTAAATATCCAAAAGACCTTGCGCTGTTTTAATAGCAAATCTCTATTGCCCCCACGTCTTGGAATATCAATTTTCTCAATTACCTGAAATAGCAATTGATTAATTTGATGTCCAAATTCCAAATGGTATCATTTGTGGATGAACTCAATAGATCAACCATCAATATTAAATTTAAATTAACTTGGTCTGAAAGTAGGATAGATTTTTTGGACGTATCGGTAAGGAAACAAGGTAATGGTTTCTGTACAGACATTTATCAGAAAGAAACAGACAGGAACAGTCTTTTGAAATTTGACAGTGCTCACCAGCAACCACTAATAGCATCATTACCACGTAGTCAATTACTAAGAGTCAGGAAGATTGTCTCTGATGACAATATGGTTCCCCTTAGATTAAGAGAAATGGGGTCTAAATTCTTGGCACGTGGTTATCCTGACAGTTTGATTGACAAAGTTACTGCAGAGGTATTAGCTATACCTAAGGAAAATCTTATTACTAAAAGGATTACCAAACAGAAGGATAAGCGATTGACTTTTGTCTCTCAATATTGTCAGGAGAGTAACCAAATAACAAAAATAATACGCAAACATTGGCATCTATTGGGACAATGCATGAAAGATATTGAGGAATTTAATTCCCCACCCATGCCAGCATTTAAGAGGAACAAGAACTTAAGGGACACATTAATAAGAGCTGATATTGGCGCTAGGAAAATCTCTAAACAAACTTACATTAGCGATAAAAATGTTGGATGTTTTCCATGCCTTGGCTGCATTAATTGCAGCTCAATAATTAGGGGTTCTTATTTCACCCATCCCCTAACAGGACATAAATTTAAACATAATGGGCACCATACATGTCTTGCATCTTATGTTGTCTATCTGATTAAATGCCCTTGTGGGTGTGGCTATGTCTGTGAGACCTCTAGGCGTATTAAGGATAGGATAACCGAACATAAGAGCAACATAAGATGCGGGAACATCAAAGCGCCTGTAGCAGCACATTTCTTGGAATTTGGACATCAAATTAATCAATTGCGATTTCAGGTAATTGAGAAAATTGATATTCCAAGACGTGGGGGCAATAGAGATTTGCTATTAAAACAGCGCAAGGTCTTTTGGATATTTAAATTGGACACCTTAGAACCAAAAGGACTCAACAAAGAGATTGATTAGTCAGTGTTTTATTGAAATTCTTTAGAGTCTCTTTGGTTATATTAAGGTTCCTCTTTAGCAATCATGAGAATTCTAATAAGATGCTATTTGAGTAGTGAGGAGTATGATCAATGCAAAGTTAGTTGTTGGTTGAAGCATTAAGGATTTTACAATGTATCATCACTTCACAATGTATCATCACTTTGATATTTTTGGCCAGTGCAATAAGAAAATCAGATAATGGTTGTAATCATAAAATTAGTTACTTTGTGAGCTTTTTTAATTTCTATTCTGTATACAGGTTTTGTATGAATGTTTTCTATATGACAAGTGGTTTTTATGACTTTTTATGACTTTGTTTAACTTTACAGCCCATACTAGCATAGTTAATTGATTAATTGAGTAATTAAACATAAGAATTGTCAATGCTATAAAGGAAGGTTAAAGGCTGTACTATGACATCACATGATTAAGGGGACCGCCCCGAAACATTGTGTTCTTTTTTGATCCCCATGTTCTAAAACAAGGGATTTTTAACCTGACACCTCTGTGCTGTTTCTATGATTTGATGGTAGGCTTGGCAGTGGCCCACGGTTGTGTCAGGTTCTCTGGTTATAGTGCTGGTTCCTGTTTGGACTTTCTGCTGTAAAATTAAGTCAGCATCCCCATAGAGCTCGTCTGCGGAAGGAAGCATGAAGGAAAATCGCCTATGTTGACCCTGGACTTAATGAAGCACAGTGGACCAACACCAGCAGATGACATGGCTCCCCAAATCAACAGACTGTGGAAACTTCACACTGGACTTCAAGCATCTTGCAGTGTGTGCCTCTCCATTCTTCCTCCATACTCTGGGTCCTTGGTTTCCAAATGAGATGCAAAATTTGCTCTCATCAGAAAAGAGGTATTTGGACAACTGAGCAACAGATCAGGTCTGTTTTTCTTTAGCCTAGGTAAGACGCTTCTGAAGTTGTTTGCTGTTCAGGAGTGACTTGACAAGAGGAATACTACATTTGAAGCCCATGTCAAGGATCCGTCTGTGTGTGGTGGCGCTTGTGAAAGTCCCCAACACTTTTGAATGGCTTTTTCCTGACAATCCTCTACAGGCTGCGGTCATCCCTGCTGCTTGTGCACCTTTTTCTTCCACACTTTTCCCTTCCACATAACTTTCTATTAATGTGCTTTGATACAGCACTTTGGGAACATACAACTTATTTTGCAATTAACTTTTGAGGCTTTCCCTCCTTATGGAGGGTGTCAATTATGGTTTTCTGCACAACTGTCAGGTCAGCAGTCTTTCCCATGATTGTGATTCCTTCTGAACCAGACTGAGAGACAATTTAAAGGCTCAGGAACCCTTTGCAGGTGTTATGGCTTAATTAGCTGATTAGAGTGGGACACTTTGAGCCTAGAATATTGCACCTTTTCACAATATTCTCATTTTATGAGATTGTGGATTTGGGGTTTTCATGAGCTGTAAGCCATAATTATCACAATTATGAAGAATCACGGCTTGAACTATCTTGGTTTGCATGTAATGAGTCTATCTCATATATTAGTTTCAATTTTCAAGTTGCATTAGTGAAATAAATGAACTTTTGCACGATATTCTAATTTTTCGAGTTTCACCTGTGTGTGTATATATATATATATATATATATATATATACGTGAACGCGCATGCAATATTCTAAATTCAGATTTTTGTGCTTGTTGGGTTACTGCAAGAGCGAAAACAGTTTACTTTTAACTTGACGAATGCAAAAATCTTAAATTTAGCGCAATTAACGCTCAAGTAGGAGCGTTTATTTGTGCTCCACTCGTAATTTGACCCTAGTATGGTGAATAACTTCATTAACCATGGTATATATAAGTAATTATTCATTGTTATTCTCACAGACACAAATTGTTCAAAATCTTAATTACTTTGGTAATGTCTTGCCAATGGGGTAAGTTTATCAAGCTCTGTATTAAGCTTAATACCCCTTGTTTGGCTCGCCAGAAACAGACGTTATGAAGCAGCAGTCTAAAGACCGCTGCTCCATTACTTGTCCGCCTGCTCTGAGGCGGCGGACAGAAATCAACCCGATCGAATACGATCGGGTTGATTGACACCCCTGCTAGCGGCCGATTGGCCGCAAATCTGCAGGGGGCGGCATTGCACCAGCAGTTGACAAGAAGTGCTGGTGCAATGATAAATGCGATGTGCAGTGGACATGATATGCTACTTCGTATCATGTTCGCTCGCACATTGATAAATATGCCCCTATACCTGTTACCTAGAATGCATAGTTAAAAAGTTGGAATTGTATTTTTCTTGCTGCAATATATACATACTGTTAGTTTCTCTACCAGGATTTATTGAGTTAGTTCAGCATTTTTCAAGTAGCACTAGATAGTAATCACAATTAATTCTACAGGCTTAATAGCCTGCTTCAATAAAACACAGATATTTCTGTAGGTATTTATCCTCTTTCAAGTAATATTACTATGGTGTAGCACCTGATCTACTGTTGTCAAGTGTCTCTCACTCCTGCTTCTTATAAGCTCACAAAAGTTTAAAATAAGGTTTTACTCTGTGTATTTTATTGTATTCAGTGGTCCAAAAGAAGCCACAAGACCTGTTTAATTCCTCCATTATTCTTAGTCTCACAAGTTGTTACAGATCGAAGTAGAAAGTAGGATAAATACTCACAATTGCCTTTAATGTATTTTCATTTCTCTAGAACAAGGGGTTTCAGAGCTACTCATATTGACAGAGCATAACCCAGCTCTCTCTGCTTCTTTCTATCATGAAACCTACAGCACAACTCCCATTTAAATTAAAAGAGGTAATAAACATACTGTACAGTCCTAAAGAGTGGAGGGGTAGAGCCTCAGACAGATTTGCACCAAATCTAGCTCACATGGTGCGGAACTGTTCTGCATTACCATAGTAATATTCATACTGCACAGTCATGTTAAGATAGATGTGTTTATTGTCCATGTTCCTTCCTAACTATGTACTTACATGTAGTGTTAATATAATGACATTTATTGGCAATCTCTCATGCTGATGTAAATTGTGCACTTCTTGTAGGTTATTATGTTTGTATGACCTCAATAAAAATATTAATAAAAAATTACTTTGATATCCATTTAAACATGTCAGTAACTCCTAGTAGTCCTAGAGAAATAGAAATGTATTGTGCAAAAGCGTCCGTGAGCTATTAATACTAATATAAATAACAGCTTATAACAAACAGTAAACATATAAAGAAAACATTTTAGTATTAATCTACTGTATTAATATTCAGCAGATAACATAATCATAAAATATCTATTGGGGAAAGAAAGAAAGAAAGAAAGAAAGAAAGAAAGAAAGAAAGAAAGAAAGAAAGAAAGAAAGAAAGAAAAAGAAAGAGCAAATGATAGACTGAATGATAGAAAGAAGGAAAGATACTTTATAAATAAAGAGCATATGGCCTTGTTTCACACTGAGAACAAAAGATAAGCTCAGTAGGGAAGTTTAGATTTTTCTCACATGCTGCCAAACACAAATCACCTACAGAGCTACAGTAATAGATTGCCAGTGTGAACAAGCTATTCAATTTGGTAAATATAGCAGTGCCCACTGATGCCTGAATACGATGTTGAATACTACTGCAGTAATATAAAACAAAATACAACTTGGCAAGTGAATGTCTTGTGCCCCAGAACATATAATTTTTAAAAGATTCCCAAATACGTACACTGAATATCCACAACGATTATTAAATGGGGTTGTCTCTTACTCAGTAGAAAAAGTCCAAATTTGAACACACTTAGAATTGGGATATTGTTTCTTAAGGGATTAAAAACTACTAGTTGATTCCTGTTTTAAATTAAGAAATCATTTTTACCATCCATTGCAAACATTAATTATTTGTTATGTTATACATGTACCAGGACCCAATTTCAAATCTTCATCCAACAGGTGACCCCCATCTGGTCAGAAAAATTTTCTTTATCCTTGCCTGGATGCTCTAGTCCTTGTCCTTGTATATTCCTCAATGCCTTTCCTACAGCCTGATTTACCTTGTTTCTGCTCTTATAATCCACGTTCTGCATTCTAGTGTAATCTAGGTATCAGGGTAGACCACACTATTCTCACTTCCTGCCAGGCTAAACTTAACTTCTTCATTACACTCTTTGCACTACCCTCACTCACCGCCAGGCTTAACTCAACTACTTCATTGCTGTGTAAAACTTTCTCTCCTTGTTTTAAGGTGCTTGCACCAACATTTTTGAACTTGTAAACTAGAAAGCACCTTCATGACCATGAGTTCAATAATATCAGCCCAAACACTTTTAAACCTACAGTTGTGACCGTGCTTAGACTAAGTGTGCATGGAGGCCTTTAAAAACCATGAGGGGTGGCGGAGCCAACTGTGGAAGGGAGAAGTCGCACATTGAAGGAGCTCCTCTACTAAAAACTTTAATTAGTTCCTGATTTACTCAAAGTTACTCTAAACAGCTCACAAAAAGGAGTAAAGGTATACACCAAACGTAGCCTAAGATGGAGATGGCATTTAAATTGGAGTAGACGTTGCAAGCACCCTTTACCCCCCGGACTATAACATCAAGGAAGCACCTAACAGGCCCAACTGCTCTTTATGTGAGTACCCACGACACTACCACCACTATATGTGCATAGAGTTGTGACGATTTTGTTCACTTTAAAAAGACTTAACGCAGCAGCACAGTAAACAGTTAAACAGCTCGTTAACATCACTACAAGACTGCACTTATATCCCCCATCGCCATCTTGGCTAGAGTCTGCTCTGTATACCACTTCTTGCACCCGCATCGAATTATACTACAGAGGCGACACCTATACAGTGTAACTATCGCCAGTAACGAATAAGCCCTCAAATCATAGAGCTGGAGATTTCTCTCTTGAGAGCACTATTTGATCGGCTAGACGGCTACCAGGCAGACCTAGTGGATACACTACATACCACTATGAAATCCTCCTCCTTCACGGGCCTCGCCACGATTCGCCATGCTAGCAACACCGGAGCCTTACCCGAGGTACTAGATGAGTGCGGCTGTGAATCGCCCTCCATGACTGGTGAAACCGCCGCTAAGCCCACTCTACAAAGAAAGCAGGAGTCAGATGACACTCTGCAGAATTCGGGTTCAGTGATCACAGAAGGCCTACAACCCGGACACTTTGCAGATTTACCCACAGGCTGTGAGATGGAACAACAAGACACAGGAACTTGCGGTTCTTATACACTGAATGCAGATGACAGCAGAAGCTTTCGATCTGAGAGGGGGAGAGATAATCGGAGGATTACACAAGAAAATCTATACCAAAGATCACAGCTACTTTTCCGATATATCTGGGCCCCTGGGAACCTGGCATTCCCAGAACTATTACCGCAATACCTTAGATTTCACAAAGGGACATCCCAAAAGCTGATAAGCACCGAACGCAAAACTAATCAGAGCTCTATACTCCCAGAACTATACATTCAAGTACAGACCTCCCATGGTGTAAGACAAGGACACAATGAGCATCTCCATGTCTCGCTTGCAAAGGTTTTCACGGGAGTAGCTGTGTGGGCTTGCTCTTGCCCGCATGTTTTAGCGGGGTTGACATGGATCCAGGAAGGCTCTTCTGTTGTTGCTTGACCCACAGGCTGTTCTGAACTAGTGGAGCGGGAGGCTCGCTGCTGACTTTATCCGGCAAGCCATTTAGTTATTTCAATAAACTTCCAAAGCCTGCCATCTGAAGTCCGCTCCAAGTGCTAACTGTAAGAAGCCTCTCAGTATGATACGAGACACCAGTCTCGAAAGTAAGATCACAGCTTTACCTAGATCGGGACTGCACTTTTGTCCAAAACCTCCTGCCTGCTTGTATGATGCCTATGCTTGGTATATGTAAATTTTGCAGAGACCCTGGAGGTCTTTCATTGGGGCTAAGCTAGATACATTGCTGGGACCTCTGTGTTATGTTTACTTACTTAGTGGCTCTCATAATACTAATCTATGCCTATCTTTTTAAGGCACTTATAACCATTCCAAAATATGTTTGAGCCTCCTTATTTAGGGCCAAAATCTTACCAATGTTATCCTGTCTATGCTATAGCTATATTATTATGTTCATCTACTAACGCCTTTAAAGGAAGGTTTATAAAGATAACACTGTTGTTACTTAGTACATGCCTGCCTAAATTGTTTGTTAATTATTAATTAAGTTATGTATTCGTTAAATCTCTATGCATAGTTAACCTAGCTTCACACAGTGCTTATAATCTGGTTTACTGAGACTATTACTGCACACCCATATCGCAATAATGTCACAAACGTTAGAATCTTTAGTAGTCACTTGCTTGAATCTCAATTCTAACATGGGATATTTGTACATATAGAGGTTTTCTATCTTAGTTTTTCCCCAATGCTATAGAATAACTATAACAAATAATTGTACTTGACAATGGGCACTTATATCATTTTTTTAAGAATTGCAGCTGGATAATTCTAATACATTGAAATATATTGTATATATTCCAATGGATTGTCCCCACTTGTAGCGCAAAAAATCTCTCTCCAAAGAAAAGTAAAACTTCCTTTATTGTAGTAACAAAAGTAAAAACATGACAGCCTACACACGACTGTAATAAAGCACTTAATGTAAAAACACAGTGTCAGTGATCTGAACCACATGCAGACATGTTTCGTGCAGTTGCGCACTTGATCACTGCTTGAAAGCAATCCTGATCACACCTGCTTTATAGCACTTTTCTTAAAGAGACATTTGTAAATGTTAGACACTGTGTGCTTGAACTCTCTCTTTACTGCCTATCCTTTGTTGAAGAACATGTTTCAAAAAGTTATTTAATACATTTGCAGAAATTTTTTTCTCTTCTACATGTATATTAATAATAATATGATGTTAACTTTTATATATTAAGAATTTTTTCTCTTCTACATGTATATTAATAATATGATGTTAACTTTTATACATTAAAAATTACCTTATGTCTTTGCCTCATTTCTCATAAGTATATCTTATACCACTAGATAAAATTGCACTACCTTTGGAGTGCAGACATATTACATGAGAACAGCATATCAATCCTCTTGATTGTTCTTTTTCTTGCTCATAGAAGTTCAAATAAGTTATATACTCATTTAGGATAGAACTACAGTTTACTAAGCAAATTTACTATATACGAATTCATTCCATAGACCTAACTAATACCCATGTTTTGTGTACTATGCCTGATTTTAGTTATATGTTACCTGTTGTTAAGTATATAACAAGATGTTTAATTGCAGAATGTTTTTATCAGTCAAGTAGAGGCTTCCAACTATTATGCATATGCCACATGTTATTTGCAGCAGGGAAATACTTTGTGGTGTGATGAGTAATGCTTAGAAAAGACGTTTAGAGAAGAGCTTAACTCCAGAGACTCGTCGTCCAGACTTCCTATGGGTTTTAGCTAACATGGGATCTGTCTACATTCCACTTACTATTTGTTTAGTGGCTACTATGATTTTAGTTACTATATAATACTGATATTCTATCCTAACACATACTGACATAGTTCTACTGCCTACTCCCCACACCATCCCCTTTAATTTAATTTTAAATAACTCGTCTTGACACAGCTCCCTCTCCCATCTAAATTAAAAAGATAGCTTAATATATAATGTCTGATTTCCAATAGATTGTTTAATACACATGCTTAATATTAAAATATGCTCTGGATTCATTAGTATATAATTCTTTCAAGTAGCATCTACCTACATTTACAGTATAACCTCCTGATGACATATTATCTGTCATATACGCATATATTTTAAGCTGTCAAATGCCTTAAGGTCTACACTGATATTTTGCCCTACAACTAACTCTCTGATAACCCCCAACACGATTATACATGGCTCATAACAAATAGATAATTCAGTTCCATAGCTCATCTATATTACTTCACTAGGGCGTCTAAGAGATCCCGCCAAGTTCCTTAAAATGCTTACATATATATATATGGCTCCGCCCTCCACCCTTTCCCTCATATATATAGCGGTGCTCACCCGCTGAATTCCCCCCCCCCCCTTACTATATACACATTCCTTCTCCTCCTAAAGAGCTGTCCATCTGACCATCAGTTATCTTTTATTTTTTATAATTCTGGTCCATTGGGCCTAAAACTATGTTCCCAACTGGTCAGTCATTTATGATATCTTATTGAAAAATCGAGGTTTCATTAGCCTTCCATCAATGTATTATATAGCTGCCGAAATGTTTCGGTCAATTTTGTCTGTATCTTTTTCTTTTATCAAAAAGACGTATTGTGTTTTATGTTTGTTATGCAAAAACCTCAATAAAAAAAACATAATTTATGCTTACCTGATAAATTTATTTCTCTTGTAGTGTATCCAGTCCACGGATCATCCATTACTTATGGAATATATTCTCCTTCCCAACAGGAAGTTGCAAGAGTCCACCCACAGCAAAGCTGCTATATAGCTCCTCCCCTAACTGCCATACTCAGTCATTCGACCGAAAACATGCAGAGAAAGGAAAAACCATAGGGTGCAGTGGTGACTGTAGTTCAAATGAAAAAATTACCTGCCTTAAAGTGACAGGGCGGGCCGTGGACTGGATACACTACAAGAGAAATAAATTTATCAGGTAAGCATAAATTATGTTTTCTCTTGTTAAGTGTATCCAGTCCACGGATCATCCATTACTTATGGAATACCAATACCAAAGCTAAAGTACACGGATGATGGGAGGGACAAGGCAGGTACTTAAACGGAAGTTACCACTGCCTGTAAGAAACCCTTTCTCCCAAAAATAGCCTCCGAAGAAGCAAGGTATCAAATTTGTTAAATTTGAAAAAGTATGAAGTGCAGACCAAGACTCCGTCTTGTAAATCTGTTCAACAGAAGCCACATTTAAAAAAGGCCCAAGTGAAAACCACAGCTCTAGTAGAATGAGCTGTAATCCCTTCAGGAGGCTGCTGTCCAGCAGTCTCATAAGCTAAATGAATTATGCTTTTTAACCAAAAAGACAGAGAGGCTGCTGAAGTCTTTTGACCTCTCCTCTGTCCAGAATAGACAACAAACAAGGTGAACGTTTGATGAAAACTGTAGTAGCTTGTAAGTAAAACTTTAAAGCCCAAACCACGTCCAATATTGTGTAATAGACGTTCCTTCTTTGAGGAAGGATTAGGATACAAGCATGGAACAACTATCTCTTGAGTGATGTTCTTGTAAGATACCACCTTAGGAAAAAACCCAGGTTGGTACGCAGGACTATCTTATCCGTACGAAGGACCAGATAAGGAGAATCACATTGTAACACAGATAACTTGGAGACTCTACGAGTCGAGGAACTTTCCAAGATAAAGATTGATATCTATGGAACAAAAAAGGTTCAAACGTAACTTCTTGAAGAAACCTTAAGAACCAGGTTTAAGCTCCATGGTGGAGCAACAGTTTTAAACACAGGCTTGGATCTAACCAAAGCCTGACCAAATGCCTGAACGTCTAGAATACCTGCCAGACGCTTGTGCAAAAAAATAGAGAGAGTAAAAATCTGTCCCTTTTAAGGAATTAGCTGACAACCCTTTCCTCCAAAACATCTTGGAGAAAAGATAATATCCTGGGAATCCAGACTTTACTCCATGAGTAACCCTTGGATTCATAACAATCAGATATTTACACCATATCTATGTTCAATTTTCCTAGAGACAGGCTCTCATGTCTGTATTAAGGTATCAATGATTGACTCTGAGAAGTCATGCTTTGATAACATCAAGCGTTCAGTCTCCAGGCAGTCCATCTCAGATTGATTCTATTTAGATGGTTGAAAGGACCCTGAGGTAGAGGGACCTGTCTCAGAAGCAGAGACCGTGATGGAAAGGATGACATGTCCACCAGATCTGCATACCAGGTCCTGCGTGGCTACGCAGGCGCTGACAAAAACACCAAAGCCCTCTCCTGCTTGGTCTTGACCTCCGGAGGAAATCCCACTCCCCCGGAGGAAAAATCTGACGACTTAGAAAAACCACCTCCCAGTTCTCAACACCTGGGATATGGATAGCTGATAGACAAGAGAGAGTCTCTGTCCAGTGAATTATTGTAAGACTTCTAACATCGCTAGGGAACTTCTGTTCCCCCTTGATGGCTGCAGTAAACCACAGTCGTGTATATTGTCCGACTGAATATGATGTACCTCAGAGTTGCTTAACTGAGGCCAAGTCTGAAGAGCATGGAATATCACTCCCAGTTCCAGAATATTTATTAGAAGGAGGGTCTCCTCCTAAGTCCACTATCCCTGAGCCTTCAGGGAGTTCCAGACTGCATCCCAACCTAAAAGGCTGGCATCTATTGTAACAATTGTCCCATCTGACCTGCGGAAGGTCATACCCTTGGACAGATGGACCCGACATAGTCACCAGAGAATCTCTGGTCTCTTGGTCCAGGTTTAACAGGGGGACAAACCTGTGTAATCCCCGTTCCTCTGACTGAGCATGCATAGTTGCAGCAGTCTGAAATGTAGACGTGCAAACGGTACTATGTCCCTTGCTGCTACCATTAAGCCGATTTCATTCATGTACTGAGCCACCGAAGGGCGCGGATGGAATGAAAAACACGGCAGAAATTTAGAAACTTTGACAACCTGGACTCCGTCAGGTAAATTTTTATTTCTACAGAATCTATCAGAGTCCCTAAGAGGGAAACCCTTGAGATTGGGGATAGAGAACTCTTTCCTTGTTCACTTTCCACCCATGTGATCTCAGAAATGCCAGTACTACGTCCGTATGAGACTTGGCAATTTGGATGTTTGACGCCTGTATCAGGATGTCGTCTAAATAAGGGGCCACTTCTATGCCCCGCGGCCTAAGGACCGCCAAAGCGACCCCAGAACCTCCATAAAGATTCTTGGGGCTGTAGATATCCCAACGGAAAGAGCTACAAACTGGTAATGCCTGTCTAGAAAGGCAAACCTAAAAAACGATGGTGATCTTTATGCATCACAATGTGAGGATAAACATCCTTCAAATCCATTGTAGTCCTCTATTGACTCTCCTGGATCATAGTTAGGATGGTACGAATAGTTTCCATCTTAAAAGACGGAATTCTGAGGAATTTGTTTAAGATCTTTAGATCCAAAATAGGTCTGAAGGTTCCCTCTCCTTGGGAACCACAAACAGATTTGAGTAAAAACTCTGTCCCTGTTCCTCTCTTGGAACTGGATGGATCTCGTACACAATGTAAGAATGCCTTATTCTTTATCTGGTTTGCAGATAATTGGAAAGGTGAAATCTCCCCTTTTTTGGGGGGGAATCTTTGAAATCCAGAAGATATCTCTGGGATATAAATTCCAATGCCTAGGGATCCTGGGCATCTCTTGCCCACGCCTGGGTGAAGAATGAAAGTCTGCCCCCTATATGATCCGTTACCGGATAGGTGTCCGGTCCTTCATGCTGCCTTAGAGGCAGCAGCAGGCTCCTTGGCCTGCTTATCTTTGTTCCAGGTCCGATTATCTCCAGACCGCCTTGGAGTGAGCAAAAATTCCCTCTTGTTTTGCCTTAGAGGAAGTGGATGCCACACCTGCCCTGAAGTTTTAAAAGGCACGAAAATTAGACCTTTCTTGGCCCTTGATTTGGACCTATCCTGAGGAAGGGACCTTTTCCTCCAGTGATATAAGCAATAATCTCCTTCAAACCAGGCCCGAATAGGGTCTGCCCCTTGAAGGGAAGTTAAGTAGCTTATTTATTAAAGTCACGACAGCTGACCATGATATAAGCCATAGCGCTCTGCGCGCCAGTATAGTAAAAAACAGAATTCTTAGCCGTTAGTCTAGTCAAATGAACAAAGGCATCAGAAAACAAAGGAATTGGCTAGCATAAGCTTGTCAAATATATTCATTCAATGGAGTCGCTAACTGTAAAGCCTCATCAAGAGACTCAACCCAGAACGCCGCAGCAGCAGTGACAGAAGCAATGTATGCAAGGGGCTGCAGGATAAAACCCTGTTGAATAAACATTTTTTATCCATAGGATCTAAAAAGCACAACTGTCCTCGCCAGAGGTAGTGGTACGCCTAGCTAGAGTAGAAACTCTTCTCTCCACCTTAGGAACTGTCTGCCAGAAGCCCCGTGTGGTCGTAACTATTAGAAAACATTCTTCTAAAAAATAGGAGGGGAAGAGAACGGCACACCTGGTCTATCCCATTCCTTATTTTAATAAACCTCTTTAGGTATTGGAAAAACATCAGTACACACCGGCACTGCATATTATTTATCCAGTCTACACAATTTCTCTGGCCCTGCGATTGTACACATTCATTCAGAGCAGCCAAAGCCTCCCTGAGCAACAAGTGGAGGTTCTCAAGCATAAATTTTAAATGTAGAAATATCAGAATCAGGTTAAATCATCTTCCCTGAGTCAAAAAAATCACCCACAGACTAAGCATATTGTGAGGTAGTATCATACATGGTTCTTAAAGCGTCTGTATGCTCTGTATCTACCCCCAGAGCTATCTGCTTTCCTTTAATTTCAGGTAGTCTGACTAATACTGCTGCCAGAGTATTATTCACCACCTTTGCCATGTCTTGTAAAATAAACGCTATGGACGCCCTTGATGTACTTGGCGCCATTTGAGCGTGAGTCCCTGAAGCGGGAGTCGAAGGGTCTGACACGTGGGGAGAGTTAGTCGGCATAACTTTCCCCTCGACAGAATCCCCTGGTAAAATAAACGCTATGGGTGCCCTTGATGTACTTGGCGCCATTTGAGCGTGAGTCCCTAAAGCGGGAGTCAAAAGGTCTGACACGTGGGGAGAGTTAGTCGGCATAACTACCCCCACGACAGAATCCTCTGGTGATAATGTTTTTAAAGACAAAAAATGATCTTTATTGTTTAACATGAAATCAGTACATCTGGTACACATTCTAAGATGGGGTTCCACCATGGCTTTAAAACATAATGAACACAGAGCTTCCTCTATGTCAGACATGTTAGAACAGACTAATAATAAGACTAATAAGCTTGGAAAACACTTTAAATCAAGTTAACAAGCAAATATATAAAACGTTACTGTGCCTTTAAGAGAAACAAATTTTGTCAAAATTTGAAAAACAGTGAAAAAAGGCAGTAAAACAAACGAAATTTTTACAGTACATGTAATAAGGTAACAGAGCATTGCACCCACTTGCAAATGGATGATTAACCCCTTAATGCAAAAAACAGATCAAAAAAACGACAGACGTTTTTAAAAACAAACTGCCACAGCAGAGCTGTGGATTACCTTCCCTATAAACGATTTTGGAAGTCTTTTTAGCCCTTTAGAAATGTCCTGTAGTATTCATGGGACTGCTGAGGGAATCTGGATGATTCATTTTGTAATTTTAACTGCGCAAAAAAGCGCTAAATTAGGCCCTTCCCACTCATATTACAACAGTGGGAAGCTTCAGTTAACTGTTTCTATGCAAAATTTAAGCCAGCCATGTGGAAAAAACTTAGGCCCCAATAAGTTTTATCACCAAACATATGTTAAAAAACGATTAAACATGCCAGCAAACGTTTTAAAACACATTTTTACAAGAGTATGTATCTCTATTAATAAGAATATTATCAGAAAAATATGCTTTTAAATAAAAATGGGATCTTAAATATATGTCGATATTATTGTGTGATATGTCTATCCCCAATCTTATTTGAACAGTGCAAGTATATTTAGCAAATTGAAGTATATATTTAAATATGCTATAACTATGTGGACTCTAGTGGTAGAATGTGAACCTACACTTTCTTGTTTTTTTTTCAATTAATCATTGCTGGTCACCTTGGTAGCACTTCCACAATGTGTGTGCTAGGTTGCAAATAGTCTTTTTGTGGTGTGCTTAACCAAAAAAAACCTTTGTTGTATCTCTATTAATAAGCCTGATACCAGTCGCTATCGCTGCATTTAAGGCTTTACTTACATTACTTCGGTATCAGCAGTATTTTCTTAGTCAATTCCATTCCTAGAAAAATATTTTACTGCACATACCTTATCTGCAGGCAAACCTGCACGCCATTCCCCCTCTGAAGTACTTCACTCCTCAGAATGTGTGAGAACAGCAAATGGATCTTAGTTACGTCTGCTAAGATCATAGAAAAAACGCAGGCAGATTCTTCTTCCAAATACTGCCTGAGATAAACAGCACACTCCGGTGCCATTTAAAAATAACAAACTTTTGATTGAAGAATAAACTAAGTATAAAAAACCACAGACTCTCACGACCTCCTATCTATGTTGAGGCTTGCAAGAGAATGACTGAGTATGGCAGTTAGGGGAGGAGCTATATAGCAGCTTTGCTGTGGGTGGACTCTTGCAACTTCCTGTTGGGAAGGAGAATATATTCCATAAGTAATGGATGATCCGTGGACTGGATACACTTAACAAGAGAAAAATATTTAAAAAAATAAAAAAAACCTGATCCTGATGCGCAATATTGTTTGAAGGCCTCCTAGGAAGATACAATGTTGCAATGGAGTAGGTTAACACTTTACAATTCCAGTATAAGAAGATATTATAAGTCCTATACATAGAGACCCATAGTCACCATCTTGTTTTCAGATCATGCCAAAATGGAACATCAAGACAACATACAAGGTTCATTCAGGGGATTTAGCAGTGGTGCAGATGGAAATGGATACAATAGGTTTCTATGAAAGTTGCCACTGCCGGATTTGCCCACCGGGATGCTGGAATATTTCCTGGTGAAGCACCATCACTGCAGGGCCACATCATGGGCAGAGATGCAGAGGGAGCCTCCCAGCCAGGACATGGAGAGAGCCTTGAGCGCAGCATAGAACATATATTTAAGGCTGCTACACTCCTGGAAGCGGAAAGGTAATGGGCGGGGGAAGCTGGACAGGTGGCAGTGGCTGGGCTGGTCTTCAAAAATTTAAAGGGCCAGACCATTACCTTTCAGCTTCCAGGAGTGTAGCAGCCTAGAATAGGCTCGCTCCATGTCTTGGTTGGGAGGCGCGGTTGGGCAATCCCCATTTAAAAGTAATTTATGAAGATGTCTGTAATGTTAGTGACAAACACTACAGCGCAAATCTGACTTAGAATCAAATATTAAAATAAAAATGAAAAACACCATTTGTAGATGTTGGGGTCCTTAAGTGACTATTGAAGTATGTCCATGTCAGGCCAAGGTACATATGGAAATCATATGGATAATCAGTTTTGAGGGGTGGATTCAGATTACAATAGGTTAATGTCACATATGTAAATGAGTATTTCCGTGCACATTAAACAAAAGGATTACTTCAATAGACCTTTACTGTAACCTTTAGAGGTGTGAATGGGATACTGTATCAGTCAGTTTTGGGTGAACTCCCAGTTTCTATTTTGAAAACAGTTAAGTAACGCATGTAAAGGCCTTTTTGTTAGCTTTTTTGTTGAAAAGGCATTTGTATATTGATAATACATTTTTTCTATAGAACAAATATGTTTCACTATAGTCTGTTATTTGAATTATTTGAATCTAGGAACTATCTAATGCTTCTCATTGGCCATATACTGTAGTATAATTCAATCTTATAAATTATTATTATAATCCTTGTTAAAAAAATGTTTTATAAGAATGTAAAATATGCTTTTTTTCTTTTTTTCTTCTACGCTCTCCTTTGACTGCTATGGGGAAAATACGTTAACGCATTCATAATATTTGGTTAGCGTTCGCAAACGTTTTACTTCCAACTTGTAATGCGTACACAACCCGACATGCGCAAAAAGATTTCTCCTTGTGAAGATTACGCTCAAGTGACTTTATTCTTTTATATCTGTATTTATTATTTTCTGGTGGAAGTCACATCTTTTTTCTCAGAGCCAGAATCCGTATTCAAGCGCTCAGTGTGTTTGGCAATTCCATTCACCTCTCTCTGTGCCGCGCTGTACTGTGTCTTCACTGCCTCTGCAGCACTGCTCCGTCTCACCTCCTCAGCGCTCCCCACGGGGGCTGTAGCTAAAACAAAGGTTCCGGTCCGTCTGGTGCAGAAAGGGATGTGTACAGGGAACTTCACCTTTTTCCCTCAAGAGAACAACTTTAGAGCAGCTAAATCCTCGCACTCACAAGGGTAGGTAAAAGGAGGGTGAATATAAATAACGTACCGCCAGTCCAGAGGCTTAAAAATAAAAAGCTCCTTTATTAGAAATGCACTAAAAAGGCATACACGCCAGCAAGGTAACAAGGTCAAACGCGTTTCATAGTTCTAACTTCTTCAGTGACCTATAACAACACCTGAAAACTCATCCTTAATAAAGGTATTAACCACTCCCCCATTACAGGTGCAAATCAATGGTTCAGGTGAATCACAGAAAAGGAGGGCAATCACATTCAACATATGCAGTATATAGTATATAATTTCTAACAGATAAGCATATTTACATAGTTGCAGAGTGTGAAATAAAATGTAATTTCATTTTAAAGTGTCAGCATTTATTTACTGAAAAATCTAATTTAGATATTATATTTAACTGATGTGTGGGACATAACTTTATTTCTGACAGTAAGTCCCAAATTAATAACTAAATCAGAATCATCCACAATGTTAAATACCTAGAGCTACCTTGAAATTGTTTCATATGAACTGAGTACAAATAACCATTTTCCTACTATAAGGTATTACTCTAGTGTGAATATAATATGACAGATCATCATGCAAAAGGGGCTGAATAACTTTACAAATCTTTATGATTATCACCTTATTGCAGATGTGATTCACCTGAACCATTGATTTGCACCTGTAATGGGGGAGTGGTTAATACCTTTATTAAGGATGAGTTTTCAGGTGTTGTTATAGGTCACTGAAGAAGTTAGAACTATGAAACGCGTTTGACCTTGCTGGCGTGTATGCCTTTTTAGTGCATTTCTAATAAAGGAGCTTTTTATTTTTAAGCCTCTGGACTGGCGGTACGTTATTTATATTCACCCTCCTTTTACCTACCCTTGTGAGTGCGAGGATTTAGCTGCTCTAAAATCTTTTTTCTCAGACACCACTTTTTTCTGTTAGAGGGAGAATTGTTTCTTCGAAAGTAAATCGCATTAAGGAGGGCAAAGTTTGAGCCATCATATATCAATATTTTTAAGGCTTTTTGGTATGGCTTTTTTTAGAGTGTGCCTTATCTATGTAGAAAGTAAGGTAGAAGGCAATTCTTTTTAAAGCAGAATTTTTTCACTTAAAACATGTAAGAAAGAGTATCCTGCAGGGAATGAGGCATCATGACTTGCACTTCAAATCAGGCCTATGAAAAGCAAGTATTTAATTTATTAATGGACCAGGGGCAATTCTAAACAAAACCTCAATCTAAACAAAGGAATTTATGAACAGAGAATGTCTGTTCAAAGAAACCCCCCCAAAAATGTAATCTAGATTATGTAATATTAAAACACAGTGGGCCAGATTACAGTTAGCACAATTTTTAGCGCTTTCGCTTGAGCGTAATCTTCACAAGGAGAAATCTTTTTGCGCATGTCGGGTTGTGTACGCATTACAAGTTGGAAGTAAAACGTTTGCTAACGCTAACCAAATATTATGAATGCGTTAACGTATTTTCCACATAGCAGTCAAAGGGGTGCGTAGAAGAAAAAAAGAAAAAAGCATATTTTACATTCATATAAAAACATAATTTATGTAAGAACTTACCTGATAAATTCATTTCTTTCATATTGGCAAGAGTCCATGAGCTAGTGACATATGGGATATACAATCCTACCAGGAGGGGCAAAGTTTCCCAAACCTCAAAATGCCTATAAATACACCCCTCACCACACCCACAATTCAGTTTAACGAATAGCCAAGCAGTGGGGTGATAAAGAAAGGAGTAGAAAGCATCAACAAAGGAAATTTGGAAATAATTGTGCTTTATACAAAAAATCATAACCACCATAAAAAGGGTGGGCCTCATGGACACTTGCCAATATGAAAGAAATGAATTTATCAGGTAAGTTCTTACATAAATAATGTTTTCTTTCATGTAATTGGCAAGAGTCCATGAGCTAGTGACATATGGGATATCAATACCCAAGATGGGGATCTTCCACTCAAGAGTCACTAGAGAGGGAGGGAATAAAAATAAAAACAGCCATATCCCGCTGAAAAAATTAATCCACAACCCAAAAAAATAAGTTTATTTTCATTTTTGAAAGAAAAAAACTTAAATAAAAAGCAGAAGACTCAAACTGAAACAGCTGCCTGAAGAACTTTTCTACCAAAAATTGCTTCCGAAGAAGCAAATACATCAAAGCTGTAGAATTTAGTAAATGTATGCAAAGAGGACCAAGTTGCCGCTTTGCAAATCTGATCAACTGAAGCTTCATTCTTAAAAGCCCACAAAGTGGAGACTGATCTAGAAGAATGAGCTGTAATTCTCTGAGGCGGGGCCTGACCCGACTCCATATAAGCTTGATGAATCAAAAGTTTCAACCAAGAAGCCAAGGAAATAGCAGACGCCTTCTGACCTTTCCTAGGACCAGAAAACAAAACAAATAGACTGGAAGTCTTCCTGAAATCTTTAGTAGTTTCCACATAATATTTCAAAGCTCTTACCACATCCAAAGAATGTAAGGATCTCTCCAAAGAATTCTTAGGTTTAGGACATAAGGAAGGGACAACAATTTCTCTACTAATGTTGTTAGAATTCACAACCTTAGGTAAAAATTGAAAAGAAGTCCGCAAAACTGCCTTATCCTGATGAAAAATCAGAAAAGGAGACTCACAAGAAAGAGCAGATAACTCAGAAACTCTGTACAAAACAGTGTATATTAGGAAGTATAGCAATCTTTCTGTGAAATAAAACAGAAAGAGCAGAGATTTGTCCTTTCAAGGAACTTGCAGACAAACTCTTATCCAAACCATCCTGAAGAAACTGTAAAATTCTAGGAATTCTAAAAGAATGCCAGGAGAATTTATGAGAAGAACACCATGAAATGTAAGTCTTCCAAACTCTATAATAAATCTTTCTAGAGACAGATTTACGAGCTTGTAACATAGTATTAATCACTGAGTCAGAGAAACCTCTATGACTTAGAACTAAGCGTTCAATTTCCATACCTTCAAATTTAATGATTTGAGATCCTGATGGAAAAACGGACTTTGAGATAGTAGGTCCGGCCGTAACGGAAGTGGCCAAGGCGGGCAACTGGACATCCAAATCAGATCCGCATACCAAAACCTGTGTGGTCATGCTGGAGCCACCAGCAACACAAAAGACTGTTCCATAATGATTATGGAGATCACTCTTGGAAGGAGAACTAGAGGCGGGAAAATGTAAGCAGGATGATAACACCAAGGAAGTGTCAGCGCATCCACTGCTTCCGCCTGAACATCCCTGGACCTGGACATGTATCTTGGAAGTTTCTTGTTTAGATGAGAGGCCATGAGATCTATCTCTGGAAGACCCCACATCTGAACAATCTGAGAAAACACATCTGGATGGAGTGACCACACCCCTGGATGTAAAGTCTGGCGGCTGAGATAATCCGCCTCCCAATTGTCTACACCTGGGATATGCACCACAGAGATTAGACAGGAGCTGGATTCCGCCCAAGCAAGTATCCAAGATACTTCTTTCATAGCTTGGGGACTGTGAGTCCCACCCTGATGATTGACATAAGCCACAGTTGTGATATTGTCTGTCTGAAAAAAAATGAATGGTTCTCTCTTTAGCAGAGGCCAGAACTGAAGAGCCCTGAGAATTGCACAGAGTTCTAAAATATTTATTGGTAATCTCGCCTCTTGAGATTTCCAAACCCCTTGTGCTGTCAGAGATCCCCAAACAGCTCCCCAACCTGAAAGACTCGCATCTGTTGAGCTCACAGTCCAGGTTGGCTGAACAAAAGAAGCCCCTTGAACCAAACGATGGTGATCTATCCACCATGTCAGAGTGTCGTACATTGGGATTCAAGGATATTAATTGTGATATCTTTGTATAATCCCTGCACCATTGATTCAGCATACAAAGCTGTAGAGGTCTCATGTGAAAACAAGCAAAGGGGATCGCGTCCGATGCTGCAGTCATGAGACCAAAAATTTCCATGCACATAGCCACTGAAGGGAATGACTGAGACTGAAGGTGCCGGCATGCTGAAACCAATTTTAAACGTCTCTTGTCTGTTAGAGACAGAGTCATGGGCACTGAATCTATCTGGAAGCCTAAAAAGGTGACCCTTGTCTGAGGAATCAAGTAACTTTTTGGTAAATTTATCCTCCAACCATGTTTCCGAAGAAACAACACTAGTTGATTCCTGTGAAATTCTGCAGTACGTAAAGACTGAGTTAGTACCAAGATATCGTCCAAATAAGGAAACACCGCAATACCCTGTTCTCTGATTACAGATAGTAGGGCACCCAGAACCTTTGAAAAGGTTCTTGGAGCTGTTGCTAGGCCAAATGGAAGAGCAACAAATTGGTAATGCTTGTCTAGAAAAGAGAATCTCAGAAACTGATAGTGTTCTGGATGAATCGGAATATGAAGGTATCGCATCCTGCAAGTCTATTGTGGACATATAATGTCCTCGCTGAACAAAAGGCAGAATAGTCCTTATAGTCACCATCTTGAAAGTTGGTACTCTTATATAACGATTCAAAATTTTCAGATCCAGAACTGGTCTGAATAAATTTTCTTTCTTTGGTACAATGAATAGGTTTGAATAAAACCCCAAACCTTGTTCCTGAGGAGGAACTGGCATGATTACCCCTGAAGACTCCAGGTCTGAAACACACTTCAGAAAAGCCTGAGCTTTTACTGGATTTACAGGGATACGTGAGAGAAAAAATCTTCTCACAGGAGGTCTTACTCTGAATCCTATTCGATACCCTTGAGAGACAATGCTCTGAATCCAATGATTTTGGACAGATTTTATCCAAAAATCCTTGAAAAACCTTAATCTGCCCCCTACCAGCTGAGCTGGAATGAGGGCCGCACCTTCATGCGGACTTAGGGGCTGACTTTGGTTTGCTAAATGGCTTGGATTTATTCCAATTTGAGGAAGGCTTCCAATTGGAAGCAGATTCCTTGGGGGAAGGATTACGTTTTTGTTCCTTATTCTGACGAAAGGAACGAAAACAGTTAGAAGCCTTAGATTTACCCTTAGGTTTTTTATCCTGAGGCAGAAAAACTCCTTTTCCCCCAGTGATAGTTGAAATAATAGAATCCAACTAAGAACCAAATAAATTATTACCTTGGAAAGAAAGAGATAGTAATCTAGATTTAGATGTCATATCAGCATTCCAAGATTTAAGCCACAAAGCTCTTCTAGCTAATATAGCTAAATACATGGATCTAACATCAATTTTGATAATATCAAAAATGGCATCACAAATAAAATGATTAGCATGTTGCAGAAAGCGAATAATGCTAGATATGTCAGAATCCAATTCTTGTTGCGCTAAATTCTCCAACCAGAAAGTTGATGCAGCCACAAAATCAGCCAAAGAAATAGCAGGTCTGAGAAGATGACCTGAATATAAATAGGCCTTCCTTAGATAAGATTCAAGCTTCCTATCTAAAGGATCCTTAAAGGAAGTACTATCTTCCATAGGAATAGTGGTACGTTTAGCAAGAGTAGAAATAGCCCCATCAACTTTGGGGATTTTTTCCCAAAACTCTATAGATTTTGCTGGTAAAGGATACAATTTTTTAAACCTTGAAGAAGGAATAAAAGAAGTACCTGGCTTATTTCATTCCCTAGAAATCATATCAGAAATAGCCTCAGGAATAGGAAAAACCACAGGAGGTTTAAAAACAGCATTTAAACGTTTATTAGACTGAACATCAATAGGACTGGTTACCTCAATATCCAAAGTAATTAACACTTCTTTTAATAAAGAACGCATATACTCTATTTTAAATAAATAAGTAGATTTGTCAGTGTCAATGTCTGAGGAAGGATCTTCTGTCTCAGATAGATCCTCATCAGAAGAGGATAAATTATTATGTTGTTGGTCATTTGAAATTTCATCAGCTAAATGAGAAGTTTTAAAAGACCTTTTATGTTTATTAGAAGGTGGAAATGCAGACAAAGCCTTCAGAATAAAATCAGAAACATATTCTTTAAAATTTACAGGTATATCATGCACATTAGAAGTTGAAGGAACTGCAACTGGCAATGTACTATTACTGATGGAAACACTATCTGCATGTAAAAGTTAATCATGACAACTATTACAAATGACATTCAGTGAAATAATTTCTACAATTTTACAACAAATGCACTTAGCTTTGGTAGAACCGATGTCAGGCAGCAATGTTCCAGCAGAAACTTCTGAGACAGGATCAGATTGGGACATCTTGCAAAATGTAAGAGAAAAAACAACATATAAAGCAAAATGATCTATTTCCTTATTTGACAGTTTCAGGAATGGGAAAAAATGCAATAGCATAGGCCTCTGATAGAGAAAAAAACAAGAGGCAAACATACCAGGGGTATTGAAATAATGAAAAAGTTTGGCGCCAAGTATGACGCACAATGTAACGTAAACTTCTTTTGGCGCCAAAAATAACCGTAAATGACACACTCGCGTCACTAATGACGCCGCCGTGTGAAAGGTCTCGGCGTCACGTATGACGCCGGAAATGACAAAGTTGCGTCATAAACATATTTTTTCGCGCCAAAAATATTTTCGCGCCAAGAATGACGCAATAAAGTTTAGCATTTGACGCACCTGCGGGCCTAATACCCGCAATTGCAAGAAGTAGTCAATTGAAAAAAAGACTAAACCACAGGTAAGAAATACATTTCTTAAAATGTTTATATTCCCCAAATATGAAACTGACAGTCTGCAGAAGGAAATACATGAACCTGACTCCTGGCAAATATAAGTACAATACATATATTTAGAACTTTATATAAATGCATAAAGTGCCAAACCTTAGCTGAGAGTGTCTTACGTAATGAAAACATACAAACCAAAAGACACCCATCCACATATAGCAGATAGCCAAACCAGTACTAAAATAGTTATTAGTAGAGGTAATGGTAAATTGAGAGTATATTGTCGATCTGAAAAGGGAGGTAGGAGATGAATCTCTATGACCGATAACAAAGAAGCTATGAAATAGACCCCCGTTAGGGAAATCATCGTATTCAAATAAGTGATACTCCCTTCACGTCCCTCTGACATTTGCTGTACTCTGAGAGGAATCGGGCTTCAACAATGCTGAGAAGCGCATATCAACGTAGAAATCTTAGCACAAACTTACTTCACCACCTCCATAGGAGGCAAAGTTTGTGAAACTGAATTGTGGGTGTGGTGAGGGGTGTATTTATAGGCATTTTGAGGTTTGGGAAACTTTGCCCCTCCTGGTAGGATTGTATATCCCATATGTCACTAGCTTATGGACTCTTGCCAATTACATGAAAGAAACATTTTTTTTAACAAGGATTATAATAATGATTTATAAGATTGAATTATACTACAGTATATGGCCAATGAGAAGCATTAGATAGTTCCAAAATTCAAATAATTCAAATAACAGACTATAGTGAAACATATTTGTTCTACAGAAAAAATGTATTATCAATATACAAATGCCTTTTCAACAGAAAAGCTAACAAAAAGGCCTTTACATGAGTTACTTACTTGTTCTCAAAATAGAAACTGGGAGTTCACCCAAAACTGACTGATACAGTATTCCATTCACACCTCTAAAGGTTACAGTAAAGGTCTATTGAAGTAATCCTTTTGTTTAATGTGCACGGAAATACTCATTTACATATGTGACATTAACCTATTGTAATCTGAATCCACCCCTCAAAACTGATTACCCATATGATTTCCATATGTACCTTGGCATGACATGGACATACTTCAGTAGTCACTTAAGGACCCCAACATCTACAAATGGTGTTTTTCATTTTTATTTTAATATTTGATTCTAAGTCAGATTTGCACTGTAGTGTTTGTCACTAACATTACAGACATCTTCATAAATGGGTTTTAAAAGGGGATTCCATTTTGGCATGATCTGAAAACAAGATGGTGACTATGGGTCTCTATGTATAGGACTTACTATCTTGTACAGAAGTTGTAATGATCCAACGTGTTTATTTCTAATGATACATCTTTAAGAAGTTGAACAAGTTGCTGAATATCTCTAATATATCATAGGAGGAACACAACTGGATATCTAGCTTTTCATTTATTGATCCTATCCCAGATGTTTATATTATGGCCAAATGTATTAACCTAGAAGTTAGAGATAGGCCCAGCACTCACCATCCAATCAAGGGTGCACGCTACAGGGGTTTCTGCACTAACCCCAAAAGTGGACAATATTGTAGAAAAGAGCAGCAGCACCACACTTTAGGAAATTTCAACTGCTTTTAATGATGAAACATACAGAAAGACAACAACGTTTCGGTCATCAACTGACCTTAATCATGTTGTATATAGAAGTAACAAAATACACTGTTTAAATAGCTATATGGGGAGTGGTTACAAATACCTGTGTGGGTGTGTACCCTTATAGTTAACACTTTCATATACCAAACATAGTATGATTCTCAAACTCCCTCTAGTGGATAAAGGTACTTCATTCTAAACTTCTATAGTGACCTATAAGACAAAATATAAATATATACATTATAAAAACATCAATTCACGGTATTATAATATTGCAAAAAGCAAATATTACAAAAACAATATATCTACATTATCATCTCACTTGTGTCAACAAATCCAGATCTTTGTATAACATATTAATACATTATATTCACAGCGTTACTTGCCAATCTATTTCCTTATTCATTCCTAGAGGGGCAAGTGTCTACAATGTATAAATCCAAAATGTCTCTCTGCTTTTGAGTATAGATTGTCTATCCCCACCTCTCCTAGGTCTCCTGATCTGTTCTATGACCTGGAATCTCAATTGAGAGATAGTATGGCCTGCCTGCAAGAAATGGTTAGAGACTGGAGCGTCCCTATTCCCACATCTTATGTTGTATTTGTGTTCAACAATTCTATCCCTTACCCTACGTGTAGACTCACCTATGTAAATCTTAGAGCATGGACATTTGATTAAGTAAATCACATACTCTGAGTTACATGTAAAGTAGATAGGGATTTTATATTTCTTGCCGGTCAGGGGATGCAAAAAACAGTCACCTCTAATTACATTATTGCAATTACAACACCCTAAGCATGGGAAACAACCAAATTTTGGTGTAGATATATATGTCTGTGTCTGTTTCTTACTAGAGCCTAAGTCTGCTCTTACTATCTGAATGTTGGTTCAGATATATCGATGATGTGTTTGGCATATGGGGGGGCGACATTGACTCCCTGCAGGAATTTGTGGCTGAGTTGAATGTGTCTACTAGACACATCAAATTTAAATTGACCTTTAGTGAAGAGTCAGTGGCTTTCCTAGACACTAAGGTAATCAACGATGGGAGGATGTTAAAAATTGACCTATATAGGAAAGAAAGTGACAGAAATAGTCTTCTGAGGTATGAAAGTGCCCACCTCTCCCATTTGATTAATAGCCTTCCTAGGAGCCAACTCCTTAGGGTCAAGAAAATTGTCTCAGATGACAATACAGCACATACCAGATTACTTGAAATGGGTAGATTATTCATTGAGAGAGGTTTCCCCAAACAACTTATCCAGAAACAGATAGAAGAAGTCAGTGAAATTCCTAGACATTCTATCCTGAGAGGCAATATAACAAAGCAGAAACAAGATAACAAACGTATGGTCTTTGTCTCACAATTCAACCCTCTTAGCAAAAACATCAACAACATTATTAGGAAACACTGGTCTGTTATTAAAGATCTTAACCCTCAAATTAAAGAATTTGAATTACCACCTATGCCAGCGTATAGAAGGTGTAAAAACCTAAGGGATAGATTAGTAAGAGCAGACTTAGGCTCTAGTAAGAAACAGACACAGACATATATATCTACACCAAAATTTGGTTGTTTCCCATGCTTAGGGTGTTGTAATTGCAATAATGTAATTAGAGGTGACTGTTTTTTGCATCCCCTGACCGGCAAGAAATATAAAATCCCTGGTTACTTTACATGTAACTCAGAGTATGTGATTTACTTAATCAAATGTCCATGCTCTAAGATTTACATAGGTGAGTCTACACGTAGGGTAAGGGATAGAATTGTTGAACACAAATCCAACATAAGATGTGGGAATAGGGACGCTCCAGTCTCTAACCATTTCTTGCAGGCAGGCCATACTATCTCTCAATTG
The DNA here is from genome assembly GCF_027579735.1 of Bombina bombina. Classification (NCBI taxonomy): domain Eukaryota; kingdom Metazoa; phylum Chordata; class Amphibia; order Anura; family Bombinatoridae; genus Bombina; species Bombina bombina. Next base: position 1,237,181,207 of record NC_069500.1, on the reverse strand, counting down.
AGATTCCAAGTCATAGAACAGATCAGGAGACCTAGGAGAGGTAAGGATAGACAATCTATACTCAAAAGCAGAGAGACATTTTGGATTTATACATTGCAGACACTTGCCCCTCTAGGAATGAATAAGGAAATAGATTGGCAAGTAACGCTGTGAATATACTGTATTAATATGTTATACAAAGATCTGGATTTGTTGACACAAGTGAGATGATAATGTAGATATATTGTTTTTGTAATATTTGCTTTTTGCAATATTATAATACCGTGAATTGATGTTTTTATAATGTATATATTTATATTTTGTCTTATAGGTCACTATAGAAGTTTAGAATGAAGTACCTTTATCCACTAGAGGGAGTTTGAGAATCATACTATGTTTGGTATATGAAAGTGTTAACTATAAGGGTACACACCCACACAGGTATTTGTAACCCCTCCCCATATAGCTATTTAAACAGTGTATTTTGTTACTTCTATATACAACATGATTAAGGTCAGTTGATGACCGAAACGTCGTCTTTCTGTATGTTTCATCATTAAAAGCAGTTAAAATTTCCTAAAGTGTGGTGCTGCTGCTCTTTTCTACAATATTATCCAAATGTATTAACCTGACATTAACCTGGTAATTCTATAGTTAGTCCACTTCAAATAATTAAAAATATTATTTTTATCAAAATAACCTAAAGATTACCCCCCTCTAATAACATTTTTAAAATGTATTTTAAAATTGTGTTGTGTTTGTTAATGTCACCTAATTGTCTAAGTACTTCTCTAACATAGGGCTAGATTACGAGTGGAGCACTATTTATCACTCCCACTTGCATATTAAGAGCTAAATTACATGTGGAGGATTAAATATCTTTTATGAAAGCAATATTAGAACTCCACTGAGTAATACCAGTGCACGCTAATGTGTGCGGGTATTACAAGTTGATAACAATTGCTGGGAAGCATTGCGCTCACAAGAACACGGTTCCATAGGCTCCAATGGGAGTCTCTTTCTCATGCCGTGACACACGGCATAAGAACCTCGCACAGTGAAGGGGGTAAGTAGCGCAGAGATGGCAGCAAATGTTAAATATATATGTATATGATTATATACATACATATATATTTATGTTTTAATATGTGTATATATGTATATATTTATATATATATATATATATATATATATATATATTTACAGGGAACACAAACTTCCTATAGATCACAATTTAATATTTAAATTATATGTTATTAAATAAAAAGTGTATATAAGAGTGTAACAAACCCCCATATAATTTACAAGTTAAAACAGTCTGGATAAATCTAGTAAATTACATGTTTTTAATAAATAACCCCTGAGACTTTCTAGAAAAGGGTTTTTTTCACAGTATTTTTGGATTAATTGTGTCTGACTATATCTGACACTGTAACCTAAGACAAATTTTAGCAGAATCCAAGCACCGATGATCTGGAAGGAGGTAGCTGGGAAGCTCCAAGACCATTCCATTTTGCACGTTGAGATAAGTGCTCTTTCTTTGCGAGTATATTGATTGTTACTAGACATGTGCAGCCAATAACATTTTCGTTTTGTCCGAAATTTTTGTAACAACATTTTTTTGTAACGATACTTGTTGGCTTTACTATTTGGTATTCATTTAATTTAAAACTTAATTAATAATGAATTTTAGTTAAACATTCACAAATGTTTTCGTTAAAACAAATGTAAATATTTTAAGCTACATGTGAAAAAGTTCATCTGTAGCATTATACTTATCTCCTGTTTTAAAAGGGATATGGTATATGATAGATTGTTTGACTGAAATGGGCTCCAATGTGCATATGTATATCTAAATATGTGTGTTATATATATATATATATATATATATATATATATATATATATTGTATACATGTGTATTTATGTGTTTATAGGTATAAATATGTATGTGCACACATACGTACTGTACATATTGTGACAGAACCCAAGGCATAGTATTGGAAGGTGTCTATATTCCCTCAAAAGTGCTGCAGTGCATGGTATGGTCTGACAACCTCAGGGAGAATAGTTGTGGTTGTTTACCACATAAATAAAATATATGTTATCTATTTCTGGGTCCCAGGGTGGAGCATTTGGAGAGTAGGGCGGGCCAGTGCTCCACCCCGCAGTTTTCAGGCAGCACATCATGTGAGAAAGCCCAGTCCAGGAATTCGGTCTCACCCAGCTTGCTACTCATCTGCATGTGATAATTGACAGCAGGTGCTAATAAAAATCCGTAGTCAGGGATTCAGAGTCAGAATGCCAGCAGTAAGGGATATTGCAACAGTCTCCTGAGAGACTGAGAGGAATTATCTCTAAAGGGAAAAACAAAGTTTGAAAGGTTTGTGCATTTATCTTTTGTGAAAAACCAACTTAGTGCAGTCAGTTATACCTGTTAGTAAGTGCTCAGTGGAGCAAGCCTCTTTTGTTTTCTTTATGTTTATTTTGCCTGTTTTTGCCAGACCTGTAAAAAAAGGACTATATTTTATAAAGCTACAATCTTGTGTGGTGTTTCCAGCTTTGAAGACTGTGTGGTTGTAAGATCCCAGGTCACATATGGTGGAGAATGCGGGCAAACACACTGATAGTCTGTTAAGGAAACAATACCACACTCAAAAATGGAGGAAATTTTAAAGGCTTTACTACAGGCTATGGCCACACAGCAACAGGCCACTGCCACTGCCACCCATCAAGAAATATTGCAGTACTACAACAACTGGTGTTAACACAAAGAGAGGAGCAGCAGAATATCACACGTGCGGTGCAGCAGGAGATCCAAGGCCTATCTGAGAGACTGGGCAGGTGCGCTGCAGAAATACCACATAGTTCTAAGACCCTGAGAGTGAGTAACTATTTGCAAAAGATGGAGGCTGCAGATGATGTGGAGACTTATTTGATGGCTTTTGAAAGCACAGCCAAAAGAAGGGGGGCTTGCATCTGAATTGGCAAGCCTCCTTGCACCATTTCTGAGTGGGGAACCTCAGAAGGCATATTATGTTTTGGAGCCTGAGTAGGCCAGTGACTACAATAAACTAAAAGCAGAAATTCTGGCCTGCCTGGGAGTAACGATAGCAGTGAGGGCCCAGCGATTTCACTCCTGGACTTATAATTAAGACAAAGCCGTGCGGTCACAGATGTTTGACTTAATACATCTTGCCAGGAAATGGCTGCAGCCAGAGGTCAATTCAGCTAGTCACATTGTGGAACAACTTGTGATGGACCGGTTCCTGCGAGGATTGCCTGTTTCCCTATGGCAGTGGGTCAGCCAGAGTGAACCTATAACTGCTGATGGTCTAGTTGCCCTGGTGGAATGCTATGTGGTGGCAGGAGAGTTCCTACAAATCCCCAACCAAGAAAGACCAAGGACCCCAAAGATCCAGAGATCCAGTAAATTGGGTAAGACTGTTCCGGGAAAAAGGGGTGTCTCTGGAGGAGCAGATGGGTTTCTACAACCAGAGGGACATTACAGCAAAGGGGCAATCGTTTTGTGAGGCAGGAAGAGCCCGCAGAAGCCTTAAAGATGTTGTCTAATGCTAATAATAAATGTCTTCAATGTAAAGTGTATGGACATATTGCAAAGGACTGCCCTGAGAATGATGTTGCTATGGAATGTAATGTTGGCAATATGAGGGACAATTATTCACTGTACTCTCAATCTGTATATGCAGTTACCAAAAAATGATTGTCTTAATGGCCACCGATGGTAAGGGTGGAAGAAAATGAAATTAAAGCTTTGCTGGACTCTGGTAGCATGGTTACGCTCATAGACAAGGGTCTGTTGAGAAATACTCCTATTGATAATTACCAGAACCTACTGTAGATATTGCCTGTGTCCATGGGGACATACACAAGTATCCAACTGCTGAAGTACTTATTGAGACTCAAAATGGCTCTATAAATGATAGAGCTAGTTTAGTAGATAAATTAGTCCATGAAATGATAATAGGCAGAGATTTTCCCCATTTTTTTAAAAATTTTGGGATGCTGCTGAGAAAGCTTAACTGGATTCAGTAGAGGGCGCTGTTGGTGATTTTCCATTTTCTGATTGCTAGAGCGAAACAGTCAACCCCTATGGAATCACCTAGTTGGAGGTAACACTGAACAGGATAATACAGGTCAATGTAATATATCTGAACCTGATGTCAAAATAGCTGACCTAGAAGATAGCCCAAGTAACTTTAGGGCTGCATAATGGGAGTCTGTCAAACAACTATTAGTACACCAGACATATCGACACACTGTATGAAACCTGGCACATAGTCACATACTTGAGGGACACCTGGGGATTGAAAAAACAAGAGAGAGAATTCTTAGGAGGTTTAATTGACCAGGTGTAAAGGCATCTATCACAAATAATTGTTCTTCTTGTCCTGAATGCCAATTAACTGCCCCTCTTACAGCATACCGTAGCTCCTTGGTGCCCTTACCCATAATTGTGGTCCCATTTTAACGCATTGGTATGCATTGGTCCCATTTTAATGCATTGGCAATACCCATGCAAACTACTTCAGCAAAAGCGATTTCTAAGGAGTTAATGTTAATGTTTAGCTGGGTTGGGATTCCCAAAGAAATATTAACAGACCAAGGTACTCCGTTTATGTCAAGAATTACAAAGGAGTTGTGTAATCTCCTTCATATAAAACATCTAAAAACATCAGTGTATAAACTGATGGTCTGGTAGAACGATTCAATAAAACACTTAAGGATATGCTCAAAAAAGTAATTGATAAAGATTGGAAAAACTGAAACTTCCTTTTGCCTTATTTAATGTTTGCTATCAGAGAGGTCCCTCAAGCTTCTACTGGGTTTTCACCCTTGGAACTCTTATATGGAAGACACACCAGAGGGTTGCTAGACATAGCTAAAGAGACTTGGGAACAGGAGTCAGCCTCTCACAGAAGTGTGATAGAACATATAACTCAGATACAGGAACAGATGAAAGCCATTATGCCCATAGTTAGAGAACACATGAAAAATGCACAACAGCATCAGCAGAACAGCTATAACAGAAATGCCAGGGTTTGTGTGTTTAACCCATTAGATAGAGTGCTAGTTCTGGTTCCCACCGTAGAGAACAAATGTTTAGCAACATGGCATGGACCCTATGAACTCATTGACAGATTGGGGGAAGTAAATTACAAAGTAAGACAGCCTGGGAGGCGAAAGGAGGTACATATTCATCATGTGAATTTACTTAAGCCATGGAAAGAAAGAGAAACACTTGTGGCTGTAGAAACAGCAGACCTCCTTACAATGGAGAAGAATGACCCCCGTAGTGAATATCTCAGAAACCTTTACTATCCACCAGAAGAGAGAGGTAAAATACTTCATCAGATTAAATAAAGATGTTTTCTCCACAGTCCCAAGTAGGACTACGATAATAAAGCATGACATCGTTACTGAACTGGGGAAAAGGATAAATCTAAAGCCATACAGAATACCTGAAGCCCAAAGGGAAGCAATCAAATCACAAGTAAAGAAAATGCTGGACATTGGGGTAATCAAACAATCCCAAAATGACTGGAGTAGCCCAAACATGCTTGTACCAAAGCCTGATGGCACAATCAGGTTTTGCAATGATTACCGGATGCTGAATGCAATATCCAAGTTTGATGCATACCCCATGCCAAGGATTGATGAACTCATGGAGAGACTCGGGAGAGCCAGGTACCTTACCACATTGGATTTGACCAAGGGTTATTGGCAAGTGCTGCTTACAGGACGGGCAAAGGAAAAGACTGTCTTTTCTACTCCAGATGGGCTCTTCCAATACAAGGTGTTACCTTTTGGCCTACATGGGGCTCCAGCAACATTTCAAAGAATGATGGACAGGATCTTAAGGCCACATGCTCGTTATGCCGCAGCTTACCTAGATGACATGGTCATACATAGTGAAGATTGGGAGTTTCACTTGCCAAAAGTGCAAGCTTCAAAACCACGAGGAAAAGAATAAGTGTGGTGTGAAGTCAGTCCAGTGAGGATTGGTAGCTAAAGTGGTACACAGCAATCACAGGTGGGAAAGTATCAATATAAACTGCTAATATAACGGTGATAGAAAACCATCTAGTATACCTTACTTCATATCCATATAACAATCCCCCCGGAAAACGGGCGCTTCTGTCAGCAGAGAGATTCCTCCGTCCCCCTGCTGAATGTACTGTATATGGATAACAGACCTTCCGGTTACATAGTACAACTCAATCAAGCATATGTGTGTGAAATAATAGTAACACAGCTCACTAGTAGCGGCTGAGAACATACCTTTTGTTTCTAGCAACGTTGCATTTGCAGGCTTGTTTTCAATTCAAGAACCGACAGCCGTCTGTCCGCCTGAGTAAGCTCCGGTCACATGTCCAAATCAGCGCTCCGATGCAGATAGCCACCCCTGCAGCCCTATGCCGTATGCTCCGTGCTCACTCCGGCCAGAGTGCATTCAAGACTAGAGAGAGATGTGAGAAGCACACGAGCAGCAGCAGTTTAATATATTTATTTGTAATTCCAAAAACAGACAAGAACAAAAACACCAAAGTGGAGGGTAAATATTACCCGGGTAAAAAGCAGAGACAAAAAAAAAGAAAAATTTTGCTGGAGCTGCTAACAAACGGCTTACGTGTTTCGGCCTAAGCCTTACTCATAGCCATATATAAAAATAGCACGAAATCTACGTGCTTTAAAAACCTCACTCCAGCATTGATTGGCCACCAGGATCTCTACCTGCGAATTGCTGGCCAATCAGATATCCATAAACTTACACCCCCCCCCTGGACAAACACATTAGCGCAGCTTTCACCTAGGGGAGTGTCCGCCCACCTGTTACGTAACAACAGCAGGCAGCACACTCCCCCAAGGCAAGAACTCCAGAGCCTTCAATCACTTTGCTGTGTCGTGTGCATGGGCCAACTTGTATAGTGACAGCTGGAATCAAACATTACCCAGCAGCTAAATTACGCTAAATACAAGTGGAGAAAACCACTTCACCCCAGTGCACACGGCAAAGCAAGAATAAATGGAAGAAGTATATAAAAAGACTAATTCTCAGGTCAAGCTCTACTGAACAAGTAACATATTACATTAGAGTACAAATGCCGTAAATACGGTTAAATACATAGATAAATTGTATTGAAGAGCTAAGTACCAATAGAAATGCACAAAGAGGGGCTCTGTTGAACATATAATGAGAAGAAACCAAAGTTAGATAATAAGGGAGGAATTGAAACTGAGTATAGGCTGCACAGATAAGGGACAAGAGCAAAAATTGACTAAACAGTAAAATCATGGACCCATACATTAACCTGCTGACAGGGTACTAATGTCCCATAATAAACATAGCCCAAGCCTCCAATCTGAACAAAGCTTACATCATAAACAAGATCAGTAAATTTAAATAGTTTACAGATTAATTATTGATTGCGGTGTAAAAAAGGGGATTTTTTTATTTTTTATACTTTTAAGGTGGGGGGGGCATTGATGGTATTCATTATATCACAGGGGTGGAGCGGGGAAACCTGCAGATAGCACGCCCTCCCCCCCTTCCCTTTCAATTATGTTGCGTGGACCAAAAATTAATTAGGTCAAACTCAAAGTTGAGGCCTCCTGGAGTTCAGGTTTTCATCTTAAAAATCCAGAAGGCCTCCCTCTCCCCCAACTTTCCAACCTGATCAGTTAAGCCCTTTTTGGGTGGGACCTTATCAATGATGGTCCAAGTTAGGGACCTAGACGATTTCTTGTGTTCCTCAATGAAATGTTTCCCTAGAGGGGTCGTCATGGTGCCTATCCTGATGTCTGACAAATGTTCTTTAACACATGTTCTCGCCTCCCTAGTGGTCAGTCCTACATACTGTAGGGAACAACTGTTGCATGTGATAAGGTAAATAATGAATGTTTGTCTGCAATTAAGGCAGAATTTGATTCTGAAGGACTTTCCTGTCATTGTGGAGACAAAAGAGTCTCCCACAGTTACTTTCTCACACGCAACACAAGTATGGTGATGGCATTTAAACATCCCCAAGCAAGTAAGCCATGATGAGGGGGTTGTCACGCCAACTGTCCCAATCCTGGTTGGTGCCACCATATTCCCTACAGTTCTGGTTCTCCTGTACGCAAACCTGACTCCCTGGTCAATCACCCCTGCTAGGCCATCATCCGCTGTCAAGAGCTTAAGATGTTTGCCTACAATTTGACAGACCTCCTTGTACTGTCTAGAATACTCAGTGATGAAAGTGACCTTGGAGCCAGAGCTGAGCACAGGATCAGAGTTCTTATGATTAGTTTTCTTTTGATCCAATAGACTCGCTCTCGGTATCCTGTCCACCAATTTCCTTGCTTGCCTGATGGTTCATGTACCATAACCTCTCTCACTCAATTTAATAGACAACTCATCTGCCCGAGCTTCATACCTCTGGGGTTCTGAGCAATTTCTCTTCAGGCAGACTCTTAGCCACACCTCCAAAAACCCTGCGTGGGTGACAACTTGAGGCGTGGAGGAGAGAGTTACCTGCAATGGGTTTGTGGTACACATCAGTCCTAACCTTCTGGCCTGGGATACCAAACAAAGTGATGTCCAGGAAATTCACCTTGGAGACTTGTGTCTCCGAGGTGAACTCAATGCCAACATCATTCCTATTGAGATATTCTGTAAATTCCACCAAGAGAGACTCAGATCCCCCCCAAATAAAGAGGAGGTCATCAATGTAGCGTCCAAACCAAATGATCTCGCTTCGGTGAGGATTCCCATCCCCAAAGACGTGGGACAGCTCCCACCAACCCATAAATAGGTTGGCGTAAGATGGGGCAAATTTGGCCCCCATCGCTGTCCCACGTCTTTGGAGATAGTACTCCCCACCGAATTCGAAATAGTTGTGGGTCAAAAGGAACCCAGTGACTTCCACCACATAGTGTGAAAAATCAGAATTGTCAAAAAACCTGGTCATAAAAAATCGGATAGCCTCTAGACTTTGGATTTCCAGGAATTATGTGATGTTCTTTGGGAGAAGGAATGGGTTTGATTAGACAGGATGTTCTAAAACTCCCGTCTTTTCGTGAGAAATCAAACTTTTACCCCATACAATGTAGGGGTAACCTTCTTGAAAAATTCCAGAAGAGGGTGGAGGAAGATTTATCTAAATTGTATTACAGATCAGATAGAGGGAAAAGTGGCAATTTGACCTATCGACAGAAAAAAGCAATTGAGAGTTTGAGTAAGAATGAAAACATCATTGTCAGGGCCGCAGACAAAGGTGGGATGGTGGTTATCATGAACAGGGGCAATTATGTGGCAGAAACGGAAAGACAGCTACATAACCCGGATTACTACATTAAACTAACAGGTGACCCGACCAAGACCTTATACTCACAATTGGCCTCCCTTGTGGATGATGGGGTGGAATTTGGTTTTATTGACCCTGACACCAGGAATTATTTACTGGTGTCAAACCCCACGATTGCGACCTTTAATCACTTACCAAAGGTGCATAAGACATTAACCAACGTCCAGGGGAGGCCAATTGTGAGTGGTATAGGTTCATTGTTAAAACACACGTCTGAATGGCTTGACGATATTTTGCAGCCCATGGTGAGTACTCTGTGGAGGCATCTGGCGGATAAAAGACATGTTATTAATTTGCTTGAGGATATCGTGTAGCAAAAAAACTACAGATGGCTCACTGTGGATGTAAAATCTCTCTACACCTCGATTCCACACAGCAAGGGTCTAGAGGCTATCCAATTTTTTATGACCAGGTTTTTTGACAATTCTGATTTTTCAGACTATGTGGTGGAAGTCACTGGGTTCCTTTTGACCCACAACTATTTCGAATTCGGTGGGGAGTACTATCTCCAAAGACGTGGGACAGCGATGGGGGCCAAATTTGCCCCATCTTACGCCAACCTATTTATGGGTTGGTGGGAGCTGTCCCACATCTTTGGGGATGGGAACCCTCACCGAAGCGAGATCATTTGTTTTGGACGCTATATTGATGACCTCCTCTTTATTTGGGGGGGATCTGAGTCTCTCTTGGTAGAATTTACAGAATATCTCAATAGGAATGATGTTGGCATTGAGTTCACCTCGGAGACACAAGTCTCCAAGGTGAATTTCCTGGACATCACTTTGTTTGGTATCCCAGGCCAGAAGGTTAGGACTGATGTGTACCACAAACCCATTGCGGGTAACTCTCTCCTCCACGCCTCAAGTTGTCACCCACGCAGGGTTTTTGGAGGTGTGGCTAAGAGTCAATTCATCCGCCTGAAGAGAAATTGCTCAGAACCCCAGAGGTATGAGGCTCGGGCGGATGAGTTGTCTATTAAATTGAGTGAGAGAGGTTATGGTACACGAACCATCAGGCAAGCAAGGAAATCGGTGGACAGGATACCGAGAGCGAGTCTATTGGATCAAAAGAAAACTAATCATAAGAACTCTGATCCTGTGCTCAGCTCTGGCTCCAAGGTCACTTTCATCACCGAGTATTCTAGACAGTACAAGGAGGTCTGTCAAATTGTAGGCAAACATCTTAAGCTCTTGACAGAGGATGATGGCATAGCAGGGGTGATTGACCAGGGAGTCAGGTTTGCGTACAGGAGAAACAGAACTGTAGGGAATATGGTGGCACCAACCAGGATTGGGACAGTTGGCATGACAACCCCCTCATCATGGCTTACTTGCTTGGGGATGTTTAAATGCCATCACCATACTTGTGTTGCATGTGAGAAAGTAACTGTGGGAGACTCTTGTCTCCACAATGACAGGAGAGTCCTTCAGAATCAAATTCTGCCTTAATTGCAGACAAACATTCATTATTTACCTTATCACATGCAACAGTTGTTCCCTACAGTATGTAGGACTGACCACTAGGGAGGCGAGAACACGCATTAAAGAACATTTGTCAGACATTAGGATAGGCACCATGACGACCCCTCTAGTGAAACATTTCATTGAGGAACACCAGATATCGTCTAGGTCCCTAACTTGGACCATCATTGATAAGGTCCCACCCAAAAAGGGCTTAACTGATCGGGTTGGCAAGTTGGGGGAGAGGGAGGCTTTCTGGATTTTTAAGCTGAAAACCAGAACTCCAGGAGGCCTCAACTCTGAGTTTGACCTAATTAATTTTTGGTCCACCAACATAATTGAAAGGGAAGGGGGGGAGGGCGTGCTATCTGCAGGTTTCCCCGCTCCACCCCTGTGATATAATGAATACCATCAATGCCCCCCCCCCTTAAAAGTATAAAAAATAAAAAAAATCCCCTTTTTTACACTGCAATCAATAATTAATCTGTAAACTATTTAAATTTAGTGATCTTGTTTATGATGTAAGTTTTGTTCAGATTGGAGGCTTGGGTTATGTTTATTATGGGACATTAGTACCCTGTCAGTAGGTTAATGTATGGGTCCATGAATTTACTGTTTAGTCAATTTTTGCTCTTGTCCCTTATCTGTGCAGCCTATACTCTGTTTCAATTCCTCCCTTATTATCTAACTTTGGTCTCTTCTCATTATATGTTCAGCAGAGCCCCTCTTTGTGCATTTCTATTGGTACTTAGCTCTTCAATACAATTTATCTATGTTTTTAACCGCATTTACTGCATTTGTACTCTAATGTAATATGTTACTTGTTCAGTAGAGCTTGACCTGAGAATTAGTCTTTTTATATACTTCTTCCATTTATTCTTGCTTTGCCGTGTGCGCTGGGGTGAAGTGGTTTTCTCCACTTGTATTTAGCGTAATTTAGCTGCTGGGTAATGTTTGATTCCAGCTGTCAATATACAAGTTGGCCCATGCACACGACACAGCAAAGTGATTGAAGGCTCTGGAGTTCTTGCCTTGGGGGAGTGTGCTGCCTGCTGTTGTTATGTAACAGGTGGGCGGGCACTCCCCTAGGTGAAAGCGTGTGCTAATGTGTTTGTCCAGGGGGGTGTGTAAGTTTATGCATATCTGATTGGCCAGCAATTCGCAGGTAGAGATCCTGGCGGCCAATCAATGCTGGAGTGAGGTTTTTAAAGCACGTAGATTTCGTGCTAATTTTATATATGGCTATGAATAAGGCTTAGGCCAAAACGCATAAGCCGTTTGTTAGCAGCTCCAACAAAATTTTCCTTTTTTTTGTCTATGCTTTTTACCCGGGTAATATTTACCCTCCACTTTGGTGTTTTTGTTCTTGTCCGTTTCTGGAATTACAAATAAATATATTAAACTGCTGCTGCTCGTGTGCTTCTCACATCTATCTCTATTCCCAAAAGTGCAAGCTGTCCTTAATTGCCGGTCTGACAGCAAACCCTAGTAAATGTACCATTGGCTTGGAGGAGACCAAGTATCTTGGCTATTCCATTGGAAGAGGAATAGGGAATCTACAACTTGCTATAGTTGAAGCCATAAGGAATTAGCCATGACCTATGACGAAGAAACAGATCAGAACACTTCTTGGGCTTGTTGGCTACTACAGAAGGTTTATCTCCAACTTTGCTACTATAGCGGGTCTTTTAACTGACCTCACTAAAGCAAAAGCTCCAGTAATAGTGAAATAGTCCTCAGAAGCTGAACAAGCATTTCGAAATCTCAAGGAAGCCATATGTAGACATCCAGTGTTAGTCACCCCTGATTTTTCAAAGGAGTTCGTTTTACAGACGGATGCCTATAATGTAGGGCTTGGAGCAGTGATTTCCCAGGAAAGTCAAAGTGAAGAGCACCCAATACTATACCTCAGCAGGAAACTTCAACCTAGAGAAAATAACTATTCGATAATTGAAAAGGAGTGTCTAGCAATTAAATTGGCTGTTGAAACTCTCAAATATTATTTGTTGGGCAGAAAATTTAGGTTAGTTACTAATCATGCAACTCCCAAATGGATTAGTCAAAATAAGGATAATAATAGTAGTTACACGCTGGTTTCTTAGTTTGAAACCCTATCACTTATCAGTAGAACACAGGGCAGGATGTAAACAGGGTAATGCTGATGGTCTTTCATGTATGCATATGCTTTTGGCCATGGTCGCTCACCCCACTAGGTCTGAGCTGGGGGTGTGGATGTGTGACAGAACCTAAGGCATAGTATTGGAAGGTCTATATTCCCCCCAAAGTGCTGCAGTGCAGGGTATGTCTGACAACCAAAGGGATAATAGTTATGTTTGTTTACCACATAAAGAAAATATGTGATTTATTTCTATGTCCCTGGGGTAGAGCATTTGGAGAGTGGGGCGGGCCAGTGCTCCACCCCTTAGTTTACAGGTAGCACATCATGTGAGAAATTCCAGTCCATGAATTCCATCTCACCCAGCTTGCTTGCTACTCACCTGCATGTGGTAATTGACAGCAGGTGCTAATAAAAATACCCAATCAGGGATTCAGAGTAAGAATGCCAGCAGTAAGGGATAGTGCAACACTCTCCTGAGAGGAATTATCTCTAAAAGGAAAAACAAAGTTTGAAAGGTCTGTGCATTTATCTTTTGTGAAAAGCCAACCTAGTGCAGTCAGTTATACCTGTTAGTAAGTGCTCAGTGGAGCAAGCCTCTTTTGTTTTCTTTATGTTTATTTTGCCTGTTTTTTCCAGACCTGTAAATAAATGTATTATATTTTATAAAGCTACAACGTTGTGTGGTGATTCCAGCTTTGAAGACTGTGTGGTTGTAAGATCCCAGGTCACAATATATACACATATATAGACATATATAAACACTTTTGAGCCCTTCCAAGTCAAATACCATTAAACATGCAATATCAGTTTTATTAATTTTTAATGTTTTAATGTATTTTAATAGAAATTATTAATATTCCTCTGTTCTTCGCTGAGGAGAAAATGTTATTTTTACATATATATTTATATAGATATCTGTATGTACAATATATATATATATATATATATATATATATTCATTCATATATATATATAGGTATACATATATTTAAAAAAAAATAGAAATATACATTTAAAAATAAAAAGAACATTTTCTTCTAGTGAAGAACAAAGGAATTTAAAATATTCCTAAAGCACCTTCTACTTTAGCATAATTGGTCTAGAGCAGTGTCAGGTTAGCGCACAAGTGATAAATAGATAAGGCTTACTCCAGCGCGCCTAATAGAAGTCTATGGGGAGAAGGAATTTGCATGGTTGCGATATCCAAAGTCCTGTTACTTTCAACTTGTAATATGCATGCTTTTTTTTACTTTGAACGCAGTTAGTGTTAGACGGAAAAAACAAATGAGCACGCCAATATTAATAATTTTTATTACTAATTGATTGTCTCTGGTTGTCTAGTGGGGATGTATGATCTAATATGTATCCCTGGCCTCTGGTTGGTATTGGAGGCAGCAGATTCCCAGTCCTTAGATTAGCAAAGAAACTAGATATACTACTGAATGTTATGTTACTAGCTTAAGCACACTTTCTCAAAAGTTACAGCAATAGTAAAATAGAAGAAAATAAAGTACATAACACTTTTAATATAAACTGAAAAGAATATGAAATGTGTCAATTCCAGTAAACATTATTACATTAAACCTGAATAATTGCAGTGTAAAAAAGTATATAGATTTTAGTTTTAATACCTATGCAGATACTATATTAGTGGCCAACAATATTATGGTTACAAATAAGAATTAGTAGACAAGAAATATCCCTTTCAAATCTTACAAAATGTTTTTATGTTGTATACTTTTTTGAGTGGCATTAGTTATAATTTACTCAATTTATATTTTCATTTTTATATATATCTTGCCTTCACCTCATTTTCTGTGAAAGTACACATCAGCTCTTCCATAATTAATAGGCAGTATCAATTTACAGGTTTTAGTTTAAAGGTAACCATAGCACACAGGAATTCATTATTAATTGCATGGCTTCAGAGTAAGACAGACCTTTCTACTTTACACTTCATTTCCTTATGGGTGCTGCTGCCAGTAGAAATATTTCTCTTATAACTGTGAGGTTGAAAAGTTGGCAGAAGAGGTGACAATTAGAGCCAGAGCAATGTAAATTATTTACTTTTTATCCATGGATGGAGTGATATTAACCATGGAATTAAAGCCTGAAGGGGAGAGACCGCAGAGAAAAGTACGATTTCGAATCGCTTCTTCGTCTAGCGGAAGAGTACTAAAGGAGGTATACACTGATGGAGATTCCCTGGATTCTGAATGTGCCAGTAGCTCAGAGACAGACCAATATAGTGTCCCAAGTGAAGCCGACATCAATCAAAATGGCTTCTTAGGTTCAGAATATGACGAGAGTGAAAATGAACCAGATGACCTACTTGTTTTAGCAAGAGCTACCAAAGATAGGGGATTTGGAACCAAAAGAGTGAATATACTTAGTAAAAATGGTACAGTCCGTGGAGTCAAACATAAAGTCAGTGCTGGCCAAGCATTATTTGACAATTTAGCAAAAGTTTTCCAGGTAGGTAATAAATACATTTTTATATTATATTTACATTTATTTAAATATTTAACAGTTTTCAGACATTCATAATCATGTATTTTCATTATTCTTTTTATTTTTTAACCAACAGTTAAAACTGATAAAACAAATTACTTGTTGATATATTTTATTTATTGTGTAGTAAAATATTTTTTTCGGAGTTATTAAGTTATGGAAAGGGTATTTGCAAAAAAAAGCAAACAAACAAAACACTATACAAAACTGTGACATTTGGCATGCAGATAGATTTTTTTATTAGCAAACAATATCCAAATCGAGGATCACTCTTTAAACGCAGCTTTATTTAGCGTCAATCTTGAAAGAAACATGCAATGGCGGTATTCCGCGTTGCAGTGTCAGTATCCATGTAGGTGGACCCCAGCAGATAGATTCTATTGTCTAGCAGTTGCTTTTTGTTTGGTTACAAAACAAAAGTAAGTAATTGGTGAGATATAAAGGTTTTACCTTAATTTGCACAGGATCCATAGTAAAAATCCAAGAAAATAAATAAAGACATGCTCAGTACTGCTCCCATAGCTTCCCTCAAGCAAACTATAACTTATATCTTTAAAGAATGTAAAAGTGGCAACTGTTCCTTCTTTCTGTGCATCTAATATTACTATCCCCAGCAGGGGTGTAAATAGATCTCACCTTTTCAGGCTGTTTGCAATTAACAGAAGCTGAGCCAGCAACCACATAGGAGAAAGAGGAGCGGCTTCTATGTGACTGTCAGTCATCCTAATTGGTTAGCTTGTGCCAGAGGATATGCAATTGCTTTGCCCTCCTGTACAAAATACAGTGGCAATTTTGAAACACTGCCACCATATTGTAAATGCAAATCTATGCACTTTCCTTAAACTGTGAGCGCTATAGCTAGACATGATGCAAATGGAGCCCAGGCACTACCAGGCCCCAATGTAGTGACATCACAACTGATTGCAGGGTCAGAGTTGGCCTGAGAAATTTGGTCCCAGTCTCAAATGAGACCTCTGAGACCCCTATAATTATGCTTCTGGACCCCAGGGTACTTCGGCTGCCTTGAATCTGCTCAGTTAATTATTATATAACTTTAACAGGATGCCTACATATTAAATATAGCTAACCATTGCCTCTTATAATGCGCAAGGAATGTTATCACTTCAGCTAAAATCTACTGCAAACCTGAATAGTGGACTAATAGCAATGGTAGCATAGAAGAAGTCGCAATGTATTAGTGGGAATGATCCCCACCCCACTCCTGTGTCATATACCTTATCAGTCTCAGAGGCACCCTACATGTTATAGATGAACTAATATTATAAATGATAAAAATATTTTGACTTTACTGTCCATTTAAACACATCTGCTGCAGCTAAATGGAATAAAAAAAGAAAACAAAGCTTAAAGGGACAGTCAACTCAATTTTTTTTATTGTTTTAAAAGATAGATAATCCCTTTATTACCCATTCCCCAGTTTTGCACAGAAAATACAGTTATATTATTATCGTTTTACTTCTGTGATTACCTTATTTCTAAGCATCTTCTGACGGCCCCCTGATCACATGACTATCTATTGACTTGCATTTAAGCCAATTAGTGAATTAACCATATCAATAATACTCCTGTAGGAGCTGGGGGATAGTTAGTATATGAAATATGTATATACATTGTTTAATGTATATGTATTGTATGTTATACTGTTACAATATGTATGTAAACTGTAAAAGTGATTGTACTAATCTTCTATTGTGTCCTTAGGCGTGTATTTTTACTTATTTTAAGATTGCAATTGCGGACCCTCAATATTCATATTTACATTAAATTTAGAATGCGCATTTGTAATCCCAATATTCCTATTTCACAATATTGCGAATGTGTTTTTGCATTTCCATATCTGACAATATTGCAATCATGATTTTGCGTTTGTAATGTTCAGTTTTCATAATATTGCGATTGTGATTGCGCGATCGTGTTTTACTTATAATATTGCAGTCGCACTGTAGCAAACGTGTTCTGTATTATTATATATCTTTATTTATCTATGCAACTTTGATAAGATATAAACCACTAGCCACTCTACAGGAAACAAAACAAAGGAAGGGCCATACTAGATTATTTATTTAGAGCTTTATGTGAGACAGCAGGAGAGAAGCCCAGATAGTGTTATGGTAATTAATCAGCTTTTGCACAACATATGTTATCCTCTACTTGTAAATATTCATGAACGCAAATCAACTGCAAGTTTCTCCAGTATATTGATCTACATTGAGATAAATAGCCTTACCTGAACAAGAAAAAACATTCGCCTAGATTACAAGTTTTGCGTTAGAGGCTATGCGGTGCTAACAAGCAGTTTTTCTCACCGCTCACTTACATACAGCGCTGGTATTATGAGTTTTCAGAAACCTGTCGTTAAAAGACAAAAAGTGAGCATTGAGCAAAAAATAGCTCCAAATCTCACTCCAATACCAGCGCTGCTTAAGTCAGCGGTGAGCTGATGTAACGTGCTTGTGCACGATTTCCCCATAGGAATCAACGGGGAGAGCCAGCTGAAAAAAAGTCTAACGCCTGCAAAAAAGCAGCGTAAAACTCAGTAACACAGCCCCATTGATTCCTATGGGGAAATAAAAGTTATGTTTACACCTAACACCCTAACATGAAACCCGAGTCTAAACACCCCTAATCTTACACTTATTAACCCCTAACCTGCCGCCCCGACATCGCCGCCACCTATATTATACTTATTAACCCCTAATCTGCCATTCCGGACACCGCCGCCACCTACATTATACTTATGAACCCCTAATCTGCTGCCCCCAACATCGCCGCCACCTACATTATATTTATTAACCCCTAATCTGCCGTCCCCAATGTCGCCGCCACCTACCTACACTTATTAACCCCTAATCTGCCGCCCCCAACGTCGCCGCCACTATATAAAGTTATTAACCCCTAAACCTAAGTCTAACCCTAAACCTAACACCCACTAACTTAAATATAATTTAAATAAATCTAAATAAATATTCCTATCATTAACTAAATTATTCCTATTTAAAACTAAATACTTACCTGCAAAATAAACCCTAAGATAGCTACAATATAACTAATAGTTACATTGTATCTAGCTTAGGGTTTATTTTTATTTTACAGGCAAGTTTGTATTTATTTTAACTAGATAGAATAGTTATTAAATAGTTATTAACTATTTAATAACTAACTAGCTAAAATAAATACAAATTTACCTGTAAAATAAAACCTATCCTAAGTTACACTAACACCTAACACTACACTATAATTAAATAAATTAACTAAATTAAATACAATTACCTAGATTAAATTAAATTAGCTAAAGTACAAAAAAAACATACACTAAATTACAGAAAATAATAAACAAATTACAGAAATTTAAACTAATTACACCTAATCTAATAGCCCTATTAAAATAAACTAAACTACCAATAGCCCTTAAAAGAGCCTTTTGCGGGGCATTGCCCCAAAGTAATCAGCTCTTTTACCTGTAATTTTTTTTTACAAACAATCCCCCCAACAGTAAAACCCCTCACCCACACAACCAACCCCCAAATAAAATACTATCTAAAAAAACCTAAGCTCCCCATTGCCCTGAAAAGGGCATTTGGATGGGCATTGCCCTTAAAAGGGCAGTTAGCTCTTTTGCCGCCCAAACCCTAATCTAAAAAATAAAACCCACACAATACACCCTTAAAAAACCTAACACTAACCCCCTGAAGATCGACTTACCAGGAGACGTCTTCATCCAAGCCGGGCGAAGTGGTCCTCCAGACTCGTAATACCGGCGTTATAGAAGTCCCATAGAAAAAAGACTACAAAGTTTACGTAAGTCGTTTTGCGGTAAGGCCAAAAAAGTGTGCAGTGCCCCTAAACCTTCAAGACTCGTAATACCAGCGCTGCTTTTTTACCCTAACGCACAATTCGTAATCTAGCCGATTACATTTTAAAATAAATTCTGCTGTATTATTTTCATATATATTTAAATTCTGGTATCATAATTCTACATCCATGTCTAAGAGATATTTTTTAAAGGCACACATCAATATAGGAAGAATAAATAATAACATATTATGTATATGCAAAATAATTTTTTTGAGCAATGAGTATGTTTTTTTTCCCAGTATTAATCCTTGTCTCAGAATTTAGCAATAGTTATGGATGATTTTATAGGTCTGTTTTATTTACCATGTTGTTTTACAAAAGGTGTCAGAACTGCATTTGGTGCTAACCATAATGACAGCAGAAGTTACTGGGAGTTATTAAATATGAATACTTGCTCGGTTCACAAAGAAGCCATTAACATCTTTCAGCCTCCCAAGTGCTGTTTAATCCCTTTGGTACTGGGAATTTCAGAGAAAACCTTGGCCAAAGTAATTTTTTTTATCACTCTGTTTAAATAGAAATAAAACCTTTTTTTTAATTTACCTGAAAACTATAAATATGTTTAAAGTAGACAACACAATGTATTGATCTAGGCCAATTGGAGCCACTATTTGGCTGGTAAATACAATCATATAATAAAAATGGTTAACTTTTTTGCAAACGGGGTTCTCAATTAAATGAACACAACTACTGCAGTCATAAAACTAATGGCTGTAAAAGCTTCTCTGAGGTCACCTTTGTTCACTACCATCTTTGGTACTTACAAACAGAATATACAGTATATATATTTATTTATTAATTTATGTAGTGTAGGGATCACTCCTCACCCTCCCATGTTACTGAATCACCCCAACAGCTCTCTTACCACCGCCATGTTTGTTACTGGGAGCTAGTCTGTCAGTCTGCCAGTCTGCCAATAACAAATTATGATTTTTTTTTAAATTTTATTTTGCCTCATTATTAATTTTGTATATTTTTCTGTAGTGTAGGATCCCACTCTCCTTCCCCATCTCACTCCTCCAAGTGATTATTTTTTTTGGTGTAGGTACCCATCCCACCCTCTCCCCTGTCTAATATTTTCCCAAAGTGTAGGGAACCCTTCTCCTCCCTCCCACTTCTCCACTGGGCTGTTCACCCACCTCCCTCCTTCCCTTCCGCTGCTCCCACTCTGCACCAATGGAAGATTGTTACAGAGAGTGACACAGACAGTGTCAATCTGTGTAACAATCTTCAATCTGGCTTCATATAGTAAGGGAGCATGATCAAAATGGTCGCATGTCTGCTTTATAAGGGTAAATTAGTCTTGCTAGATAAAATGAATAAATACATCTCACAATCCTCACAGAAACTAACAAGAGGCTGGCCATAGGCACTTTGGGGTATTCTAGGAATATTCAGGATTTTTTACCTAGTCCTTCAGTCATGTATCAAGAATCAATAAACAGGATCAAGATTGCTATTGACACTCTTGTTAGATACAATTCTTATTATTCAAATAACACCTACATTTTTAATATTACTGCCCTATACCTGCTATGCACTGGTCAGTGGTTGCTGTGTAGAGAACATCAGTATTTAGAAATGTTCCATTGTCATTAGAATTAGACAGTTAATCCATAATAAACCCTGATGAAATGTGTTCTACAGCAAACCCTCTATGTGACTTATCTGCACTGCACACTTGGTTGTCCTTAAGTCAAGCACATATCAAACAGCAACTGTCTATGTATCATTACAGTCAATGGCTATAAAAACTGCTTTGTTTGTGTTAGTGCAATGAGCAGCACTAACAAAATAATAACCAACTACTTGTAATGTGAGTGCAAACAATGCAAGCAGTATGTGGTCAATCTATATTAATGCTCCATATTGATTGCCTTTTTGACTTGTAATCTGGCCCTAACTGTGTTTTATAGACCAATATCCTGTAATGTTCAGTATAGAAGTAAGGTGCTCTATGTCCTGCACTATCTACTAACTTTATAATTGTGTCTCCTGTTTCCCATTACATAATGACATCACAGATGTAAACCTTTAGTACATCATAGACTCAGATGATTTATGTCTAGCTGTCTATGTAAAGTTTCTTTTTCTCAGACTTTTACATTCCCCCAAAGCAAAAGTTTTAAATTTTTTTTTTAAATTCACAAAACTGAAAATATGTATTACATATTTCCTGAAAAGTTTGTAATCTCAAACTGAAATTCTGTGCCCTGTGTGATATCATGATATAACAGCAGGCTATTATTGTATTATTGTTACTAGATGAAGGGGTATAGTGTTATTGTCTGCAAGCAATGTGTATAACCTCATAAAGACATTGGGGCTGATTTATCAAATGTTTGGCGGACATGATCCGCTGTAGCGATCATGTCCACCAGACATCGCTAAATGCCGACAGCATACGCTGTCGGCATTTATCATTGCACAAGCATTTCTGGTGAACTGCTTATGCAATGCCGCCACCTGCAGATTGGCCGCTAGCAGGGGGTGTCAATCAACTCGATCGTATGAGATCGGGCGGATTGAAGTCTGCAGCCTCAGAGACGGTGGACGAGTTAAGGAGCAGCGGTCTTAAGACAGCTACTTCTTAACTCCTGTTTCAGGCGAGCCTGAAGTCTCGCGCAGAAACAGGGGTATAGGACCCCATTCGGGCTGTGATAAATCGGCCCCAGTATGTTGAGTAATCCTGTTACATTCTCACTGCTAGATAAACAGGTATAAGATAAAAGAATAGTGCAGGTGAGATAGAATTTAACTTAAATGGACACTATACACTAGATTTTTCTTTGCATATGATCCATTTATATCGCCCATCTGGAAGTGTTTTTGTAAAAATGTATAGTTTTGCTTATTTTTAAACAACATTTTCAGACTCCTAACCAAGCCCAAAAGTTTTAGATGTAGACTGATTACACTGGTTGTGTAATGGGTCCTTTCATAAGCAGGGGGTGGGGGGGGAGTGTCTACCTGTTCTTGGGTCCTTTCATATGCAGGGGAGGGGGGAGTGTCTACCTGTTCTCGCTTTCCTAGCCCCTTTCAGTGGGTGTCCCAGCATAACCTCATCAACAGTGCTAAACTGGCAGCTTCTAAGAAAGTTTTTAAAAGGTTTTATACTGGATTTTTTTTATCAGTATCTGAGCATATTTTGCTTTATAGTAGGGGCCATTACATGCTGATTGGTGTCTACTGTCCCTTTATGTGCAGACTTGGTTTTAGTGTGATATGAGTATGTTTTGTTGGGGCTTTTTAGTGAATGATATTAGGCTATAACATATGCAATCATCTTGCTGATAACTGATTAATAGAACAATGTTTTGGTGCCATATTATAGTTTGACAATGTGCAATGCCTTGAAGTACTGCAATGTACACGTGATGTTTCTGCATGACTATGAATAACATAATGTTATAAATGTTTTGTTTTTTACAGTATTGGTATTTGGGATGTTAAGCAATGTTAGTAAACCTACATACTCTTAGTGATCATGTGCAGTGATACTCCTATTTGAATCCATTAATGATATCATTAATCTGCAGTTTGGTACGGTTGCAGAGGCTAAATAATTTCAAAGCTAGAACTTTTGTAATCTTTTTAAAAACCCAATTTATAGAGAGCAAACTCTGTTAAGCTCACTATTGTAAACAGGAAAGTTTCAACTACTTTTCAGTAATCTTATTTCTAAAAACAAGAAAAACACCCCAAATTAAAAAACACGCCTAGATTACGAGTTTTGCGCTATAGAGGGTGCTAAACTAACACAACAAAAGTTCATTTATTTTACCCTCCAAAGCGCTGCCATTACAAATTTGTGAAAAGCCACCTTGTGTGTGGGATATGGTGGCGATAAGCTTCATACCGCACAAAATCCAAGGGCTGAGAATACGTGATCGTGCACGCTTTCCCCATAGACATGAATGGGGAGAGAGTGTTAGGTTTTTTTCTAACACCTGAAGCGCGGAATGAAAAGCTCCGTAACGCAACCCCATTGATGTCTATGGGGAAAAAAAAGTTATGTTTAAACCTAACACCCTAACATAAACCCCAAGTCTAAACACCCCTAATCTGCCGCCCCTGACATAGCCGATACAGAAATAAAGTAATTAACCCCTAATCTGCCACTCCCGACATAGCCACCACTAATAAAAGTTATTAACCCCTATTCCACCGCTCCCGACATCGCCACCACTATAATAAAGTTATTCACCCCTATTCCCCTGCACCCCAACATCGCTGACACTATAATAAAGCTATTAACCCCGATTCCACTGCTCCCTGACATTGCTGCCACTAATTAAAGTTATTAACCTCTAAACCTCTGGCCTCCCACATCACCACCACTAAAAAAACCTATTAACCCCTAAACTGCCAGCCCCCTACATCACAAAAAACTAAATTAAACTGTTAACCCCTAAACCTAACAACCCCCTAACTTTATATTAAAATGTAATAGATAATGTTACCGAACTGTACTTTTATGCGTTAGATAAGGCAATAAACAGTGCACAATAGACCAGTGATATAATAAACCATACCACTGATAAAAACGTAAAGCCTTATCCAGTATGAAACAAACTATGTATTCCTGTATTAAACTGTTGCACGCTGATATCAGGTTAAGCTTCGTTTACCCCTTACATATGCAAGATACTTTAATATAATCAATATTCACCCAGGAGCAATCAACAGTATGTATGTAGATAAAACTCACTTGTATCCAGTAGCGATTGTTCTCCACAGAAAAGTTTCAGGTAAACCGGCATTGATCCTAATCCTCCATAGAGTGCAATGCAACAGTGCAGACACTGAGAAATTCAAACAGCGTCCCGGCTTGTGATCCAAGGTGTTGTGAGGGCTCCCCTACGCTGCCCTTTCAAAACAAACAAATGTAAGATACAAAATTTATGACACCATTGCGGATGACATTAACCCGTTATGTGACGACAGAAAGGCTGATGAAATATGATTAAAACATCCACTTTATTGGTATATTGTAGATAAAAATAGCAAGGCACAGTATACACAGACCTGGATTACTTCTGGCGCGTTTCGTGCCACATTCAGCACTTCATCAGAGCTAGTAAACAGGTGTGTGAGGACTCCTTAAAGCAAGGTGTAACACCTCCAACACCAGGTGTATAGTTAATAGCAAATTACATATTATCACATTCAGTACAAAATACAAACTAGAATGAAAAAACATTTAGCGATAGAAAAACTATACATAAGACTAAAATTGGACTTATATACAAGGGATCATTGTTTAAATAATTTGATAGAATACATAAGAAGCCCATTAATTCTGTAACGGATTCACCAAGCAAAATCTGATAATAACTCCTAAAATACATGAAAGAGCTAAATAACTAAAGGTCATAATCACCAAAGGTATTGAGGATATCTCTGCACACTCTCGTAAACGGACTTGATGCAGTGAAACTAACCTTATAATAGCCATATACAAAGTCAGTTTTATATTGTATATAAGAGACCAATTACTGAAACTAAAAGCTAATCCCTCAAAGATCTCTATAAATTACAATATTGAGAGCAGATAAATATATGCAAATAAGAACAACAGGGAAAATAAGTGTCATGCATAATGTAACAATGAGCAAGCAACTAGTAAGGATCTCTAGTGTGAGTATACAGACATCGCCGATAGCACCAATGTAAACACCACAGTATCGACCAATCAACCGCACCAATATATGTCACAATATAAAAAGTCAAATTCCAAATGTATAAGACACGGTGAGGTTAAGTGGAAGAAACAAATAGCGTTCCCATTGTGTCCATATATAAGTACAATCTCATGTGTGTAAAATATCTCAAGAGTGGGATCTCTGATATACCCCAGAACAGCATAGGGAATAAATGTCATGCAGGGTGACACAATGTGAGGCAATTCATAGCGATCTTAAATATGAGAATGCACAAATCACGGGCACATATTAATACAGACACCACAAGATCTACCAATCTAACCTACCAATGTGTAACACAATGTAAAAAGTCAAATGCCAATATGTATAAAGCACGATGAGGTAGGGTAGAGGAGACAAATATTGTACTTAATGTGCCTATACATATGTACAACTCAAAAGTACAAATACCAAACACTCCTATAAACTGTATCCAATGTAGTCAGAATTTCTACAGACTACAGGCACTAAGATTTATTAATAAACAGTTTAATGTCCCTGATCTTATTCATACCATAAGGGGCACCAGTCTTCAATGTATGAATCCAGAATACCTCACGTTTACTTAGAGCTGCATACCTGTCACCACCCCTAGGTCCGAAAGTTACATGTTCTATGCCCTGGAAGCTAAAACTTTCAGTTCTATCACCATGTAAAGCTAAATGTTTTGCAACCGGAGTTTTGGGTACCTCTGCCTCCAAAGAAAGCAAATGTTCCCTCACTCTGTCTTTAAGCATCCTAGAGGTTAATCCTGTATATTGGGAATTACAAATATTACAGGTTAGTAGATATATAACAAAAGTCGACGTACATGAAATGCAATCCTTAATTTTGTAAACCTGACCAGTTCGGGAAGAAGAAAAAACATTCCCGACCGTAGCATAGCTGCAATTTTTGCAAGGTCTCACATTACATTTATGGAAGCCAGTTTTGGGAGACAACCAATTTCTAGCTGTCATAGATGTCACACTTCTCCTACTGAAATCTTTTCTGACCATATCCCCAATGGTTTTTGCTCTACATGAAATAAAGTTACAATTGTTAGAGATATCTTTTAAATCTACATCTCTGTCTAGAATCGGTAATCTGTTTTTTAATAAGCTTACAAATGACTTCAAACTGTCTACTAAAAGTGGTGATAAAATTAATGCCCTCTCTATTGGTTTTGTTCTTTAAGTTATCTTTGAGTAGATTATCTCTATTGAATCTACCAACTTGATTTGCTAGATCAATGAGAGTCTGCTCATCATAACCTCTCTCTTTCAGTCGAGGGGTTAGGTCTCCTGCATGCTTCCTGTAACTCTCTAAATTGCTACAGTTTCTCCGCAGGCGTATATACTGGCCTTTAGGTATACCCTTTTTTCAAATGCCGTGGATGACATGAGTCTGCTCTTAAAATGGTGTTGCCAGATATCTCCTTTCTAAAGACCTCTGTTATGATAACATCAGTGCCACTGCTCAGTTTGACATACAGAAAAGATATGTTTTCTCTTGAGAAACTGAAAGTAAATTTGAGATTATCATCATTATGGTTTAAATAATTTACAAATTCAGTCGAGGTACTTTCTGTATCATTCCAGAAAATAAGCATATCGTCTATGTAGCGTGTGTAATAGACGATATTCTGTTTAAATAAATTATGTATACCAAAAAACTTTTTATCCTCAAAGTCAGCTAGATACAGATTGGCATACGAGGGGGCAAATTTAGCCCCCATCGCCGTGCCTCTCTGTTGTAAATAAAAAATGCCATCAAAAATAAAATAGTTATGAGTCAATAAGAATGAAGTCACCTGTAACATAAAGTCAATCAAATCACTGTCATAACTAGAGTATTTCTGTAACATATTCCTCATGGCTCTGATACCCAATTTGTGTGGTATACACGAATAGAGGGACATGGCATCAATTGTTACAAAGTTGTAATCTGAATGCCAATCAAAACCATCTAAAGATCTAATGAGATGTTTAGTGTCTCTCAAAAATCCTGGAAGGGACTGTACCACAGGTTGTAGTTGGGCATCAAGCCATTCACCTAGTCTTCCCCCCAGGGAACCAATAGCAGAAATTATTGGTCTACCTGGGGGATTGACTAGGCTCTTATGTACCTTAGGCAGAAATTTGAATAAAGGAATCCTTGGATGTTCAACAAAAATATATTCACAGATCTTATTTGTAAAAATACCATTCTCTCTACCTTCATCCAAGAGATGTGTGAGTTCTCTTTGTGTTACACATTGGTAGGTTAGATTGGTAGATCTTGTGGTGTCTGTATTAATATGTTCCCATGATTTGTTCATTCTCATATTTAAGATCGCTATGAGTTGCCTCACATTGTGTCACCCTGCATGACATTTATTCCCTATGCTGTTCTGGGGTATATCAGAGATCCCACTCTTGAGATATTTTACACACATGAGATTGTACTTATATATGGACACAATGGGAACGCTATTTGTTTCTTCCATTTAACCTCACCGTGTCTTATACATTTGGCATTTGACTTTTTATATTGTGACATATATTGGTGCGGTTGATTGGTCGATACTGTGGTGTTTACATTGGTGCTATCGGCGATGTCTGTATACTCACACTAGAGATCCTTACTAGTTGCTTGCTCTTTGTTACATATGCATGACACTTATTTTCCTTGTTGTTCTTATTTGCATATATTTATCTGCTCTCAATATTGTAATTTATAGAGATCTTTGAGGGATTAACTTTTAGTTTCGGTAATTATACAATATAAAACTGACTTTGTATATGGCTATTATAAGGTTAGTTTCACTGCATCAAGTCCGTTTACGAGAGTGTGCAGAGATATCCTCAATACCTTTGGTGATTATGACCTTTAGTTATTTAGCTCTTTCATGTATTTTAGGAGTTATCAGATTTTGCTTGGTGAATCCGTTACAGAATTAATGGGCTTCTTATGTATTCTATCAAATTATTTAAGCAATGATCCCTTGTATATAAGCCCAATTTTAGTCTTATGTATAGTTTTTCTATTTCTAAATGTTTTTTCATTCTAGTTTGTATTTTGTACTGAATGTGTTAATATGTAATTTGCTATTAACTATACACCTGGTGTGGGAGGTGTTACACCTTGCTTTAAGGAGTCCTCACACACCTGTTTACTAGCTCTGATGAAGTGCCGAATGTGGCAGGAAACGCGTCAGCAGTAATCCAGGTCTGTGTATACTGTGCCTTTCTATTTTTATCTACAATATACCAATAAAGTGAATGTTTTAATCATATTTCATCAGCCTTTCTGTCGTCATATAACGGGTTAATGTCATCCGCAATGGTGTCATAAATGTTGTATTTTAAATTTACATGACATTTATATGACAATATCCCTATCTTAAAATAAATAAAAACTTACCTGTGAAATTATTAAAACCTACGTTTAAACTAACAATTAACCTAACCATAACTATTATACTAAAATTAAAATAACTACCAATTAAATAAACTAAATTACACATTAAAAAAAACACTATTACAAAAATGTAAATCTACAATTACAAAAAAGAAAAAATACTAGATTGCAAAAAATAACAAACACTAAATTATGAAAAATAACAAACGAAATTATCAAAAATAAAAACAATTACACCTAATCTAATAGCCCTATAAAAATAAAAAGCCCCCCAAAATAAAAAAACCCTAGCCTACAATAAACTACCAATAGCCCTTTAAAAGGCCTTTTGTAGGGCATTGCCCTATATACATCAGCTATTTTACCTGTAAAAAAATACAAAGACCCCCTCAACAGTAAAACCCACCACCCAACCAACCCCAAAAAATAAAAAACCTAATTTTAACAAAAACCTAAGCTACCCTTTGCCCTGAAAAGGGCATTTGCATTGGCATTGCCCTTAAAAGGGCATTCAGCTCTTTTAAAGCCCAAACCCTAATCTAAAAAAAAAAAACACCCAAAAAAACAAAAACAAAAAAAACCTAACACTAACCCCAGACGATCCACTTACAGTTTCTGAAGTCCGGACATCCAGACGGCAAGAAGTTTTCATCCAGGCTGCGAGGCCTTCATCCATCCAGACGGCGTCTTCTATCTTCATCCAGGCGGCATCTTCTATCTTCATCCCGGCGGCGCGGTGCGGGTCCATCCTTGAAAACATCCTACGCGGAGCATCCTCTTCATACGGTCACCGCCATACACTGAATCTTCAATGCAAGGGAGCCTTTTTTTAAATGGCGTCCCTTACATTCCTATTGACTGATTTGATTTTTTAAATTCAAATCAGCCAATAGGATGAGAGCTACTGAAATCCTATTGGCTGTTCGAATCAGCCAATAGGATGAGAGCTACTTAAATTCTATTGTAATTTTTTAGAATTCTTTTAGTAGTGTTAGTTTTTTTAATGTGTAATTTAGTTTATTTAATTGGTAGTTATTTTAATTTTAGTATAATAGTTATGTTAGGTTAATTGTTAGTTTAATCTTTTCTAGTCTAATCTAGTTTTTTTTTTATTTCACAGGTAGGTTTTTAATTATTTTAATATAGGGATATTGTAATTTTAATTTAAAGTTAGGGGGTTGTTAGGTTTAGGGGTAAATAGTTTAATTTAGTTTTCTGTGATGTGTGGGGCTGGCGGCTTAGGGGTTAATAGGTTTATTTAGTGGTGGTGATGTGGGAGGCCAGAGGTTATAGTGTCGGCGATGTTGGGGTGAGGGGGAATAAGGGTTAATAACTTTATTTATAGTGGTGACGATGTCGGGGAGCAGGGGAATAGGGGTTAATAACTTTTATCAGTGGCAGCGATGTCCGGAGCGGGAGATTAGGGACTAATTTGTTTTGAATAGTGTTTGCGATGCGGGAGGGTGGCGGAATAGGGGTTAACAGGTAGTTTATGGGTGTTGGTGTACTTTGTAACATTTTAGTTATGTGTTTTGTGAAACATTTTTGTTCCGCAAAACTCATAACTACTGCTTTCAGATAGCGGAATGGATCGTGAGGGTATAGGCTGGAACGCAAGCATTTTAGCCTCACCGCACAACTTGTAATACCGGCGCTATGGAAATCCCATGCAAAAATTTTTTGAGTATGGGATTGACGTTGCATTACAGGCTAAAATGCTTGTGGTATAGCTATACCGACAAGACTCGTAATGGCTGCGTTACTGTTTTTACACTGAAATGTACATTTTTTCTGCGTTAAAACCATAACGCAAAACTCGTTATCTAGGTGACAGGTTTTAATAAACAAAGTTAGTTCTAATACATATATATAAAACACACCATGTACGCATGCACTGCGAGGCTGCAGTATTGAACATTCCTGTCCTGGCAGAGAAACACGCATCACACAGGGAAGTGTACAAAATCACCTATTTACAAACAAGATTCCAAGAGTATTTTACGTACACTTTGGATTTGTGATGGGGTTACCTTTACAACATACCGATATTATGAAGATCCTTTGAGCATCACACTCTGACGGGTCGATTTATGAAGCAGCGGATGCTGCTTCCGACCCATTCCGCTTCAATTCTGCATGAAGTGGAAGTTAAGAAGCTTGTCCGCCACCTCTGATGTGGCAGACAGCAATCAGCCCAATCGAATGCGATCGGGTTGATTGACACTCCCTGCTAGCGGCCGATTGGCCACAAATCTGCAGGGGGCAGTATTGCACCAGCAGTTCGATGTGCGGCGGACATAATTCGCTATAGCCTATCATGTCTGTCCGCACCATGATAAATTTACCCCTTAGTCCTCTATAAACATTGTGAACATCCTAAGTAAACTAGATAGGGTTTTATAGGATGTACATTTTTTGTGAAGAATCGGCTCTTAAAAAAGAAACACATTTCGAAAAATGTTAGGAATCATGTAAAAATAATTAGTACGATCAGTAATGTAAGCAGAAGGAAACAGACTGAGTGATATTGTTATAAATAAAGAAAAGAAGTATAAAGCTCTTATTTTGTATTAGAATATATTATTATTATTATTATTTTTATTATTAAATCAATAGATAAAAACTGGAGTATATTTAAAAAAAGTAAATATATACATTTGCAGAGCAGCCCATGCTATCCTGCTAGTAGTCATTTATATACCTTATTAAAAAAAATTAGACTCAAAATAAAAATAATTAATTGGAAGTATAATCAATTTACATTTATGAAAACGTGGTATCTAACTAGTATTATCTATTCTGTTTTTCTTCTTCAAGGACAATTAAGGCAAATGGAATAAAACATCGGCATTTATCGATTTGCGGCGGACATGATACGCTACATCGTAACATGTCCGCTCGCACTTTTATAAATAGACCCCTTATTCTATATTTGACTCAGATGGAGAAATAAAAATAGATAAATATGAGAGTAAGAGAAATAGTTCAGACATCAAGTTTAAATACTAAGGGGTAGATTACAAGTGGCACAGTATTTATATTTTTTTCATAAGCGAAAACTCCACTAGGATTTAAATTTTGGTGCTTTTCTGGTTGTGTTCGTATTACAAGTTCTGAAAAAAATGATTTTGCGCTAGCGGTAACCCGAATATCGGGAAAAAACAAACTTAATTTTTACATATAAATACATTAATATATATGTACATATATATATATATATATATAAACATAAATATATACTGTACATACAAACAGTGGAGGCTCCTCCATATGTTCACAGTCGCACGTGAACCCCTAAAAAAACCCAGTGAAAAGAAACCCCCAAAAGAAATAAGAAATAAAAAAATTAACAAATTAAATAAATAAATCTTTTTGGCTTAATAAAAAGATTTATTTATTTATTTAATAATTATTCATCCAGGCTCAACACCTCCACTGCAGTTTTGTCTTAAAAATAAAAAAAATTCCATGTTAACTTCCATGTTAACTGCTATCTATCGCACAGCATCGCATGTGCGATAGATAGATAGAAGTATAGGGAAAAGCACTTTCCCCTTTCTGACTGCAGTGTCTGCAGTGCCGTCCACAACCCAGTCCATAGCCTTGCTAATCGCACAACTTTTAGTGTGCGAGAGCCAGCTGTCACTGGGAGACGCACATTGGGAACTGTAGGGTGCGCTGTCTGAAGTGAAACAGCTTGTCCAAAAAACAATTCCACCTTAACAGACTCTTTTATCACACAACACCAAGCCAGATCCACCTTAACAATATCGCTGACGTCATCAGCATCCACCATCACAGCACAGACTCTCCACGCTCAAGCTGCTTGCAAGTAGTTTTATGCACTGCTCCGGGTAACAGCTCTGCTCCGCCTCCGAATCTTTAGCAACGGACATCTGTGAGTACTTTATTTAATCAGTAGCAGGTTTATTACTCACTGAACTATCTAAGATAACTGACACACTTCCAGATTTAAAGGTCCTATCTCTGTCAGGACATCACTCTAGACGTGACATACTGTGACTTACTGGCCTTACTAAGCTTCACGTGCTAATCTTCAACTGGCCAAAACTGAATAATATGTTGCTGCTCAAGTATATCCCCGTCTATCATTTGGCATTATGGGTGAAACGATCAGGATCGTAAGCATTGGATCACAGACGCACATGTGACCAACCAGGAAGTAAGCACACAGTCCTACCACGCTGCAGTCTCAGCATGCAGCATTCAACTGGCTCAGCAAACTGTTTCATGGGACTCAATTACAAGGCAGTATTTCAGGAGGCAATCGGTAACAAACAGTGGACCTCAATTGTGGACACCTCCAGAATCAGATAAGTGCATGCTTATGGTTTAACATAGGAATATAGCTGCTTTCACTTGCAATATGGGGGGTTAGCCTGGACTGACTCCCACTGCTCATTTGGCTTGTTTGCTGTTTTCACACAACATCTTCAGCAATAAGAAGTACTATGCTTTACTAACACGCATGCAGCTTTGGCAGCACTTATCCCATTTTGCATACCTTGGACTTATGCTAAGTCTGGCTGAAGACAATACCGCTATATGTGGAAAATCATCCTGGTGTGATTTGGTTGTTTTCTTCAGCAATACACTCTTGTGAGAATATTATCTCAATATATGCAGGCATCTCTATGTAAACTGCTGTGTCTCTATGTAACTGCTGTACTGAGGCAATTCATTATGGAGGATGTATTACTATGTTCCACTATCTATCTTATTGCTAATAACCATTGCAATAGTTATTCTTCATACTTGCATGTAACTCACTATCTATCTTATTGCTAATAACCATTGCAATAGCTATTCTTCATACTTGTATGTAATTCTTTGTAATTGTTACTATACTGCCATTATTGTTGTTCCTGAAATCTTTACAAAGCACCTATCACTGCTTAGATCCCTAAAAATGTACCTGTCCGGTAATTATCCCTTGTATTGACTTGGGTACCGTGTACAGCTTGGGTGT
Organism: Bombina bombina; assembly: GCF_027579735.1. Lineage (NCBI taxonomy): Eukaryota > Metazoa > Chordata > Amphibia > Anura > Bombinatoridae > Bombina > Bombina bombina. The sequence continues at coordinate 1,237,147,819 of NC_069500.1, read as the reverse complement.
AGCAGTGTACTAGGTGTCTTTGGATTGTATTTTTGCCAATATTATGATTATGATGTGCACATCTTCAGGGTTTTAATTGGCCACATGTACTATATTGTTTGTTCAACATACTTTACTTTGTGTTGCTAACATATACCCAAGGCCAGCGCACAACTGGCCTATTGCTATGTTTGGACAGTTAGGATTTACTTCTTTCTGTACTATTAATAAATTATTTTTTGTTCTCAGTGATTGTACTGGTCAGAGATTCATTCCATTTGTTTAATTTAGCTACACTTTTGAGCTATTTTTTATAAAAAAAGAGTGCTTGATTCCCTATTTATACAGGGCCTTAAGAAATTTTTGATGGTCCTTGTTCTCCTCTTGTAGTTTGTTGAAGAATAATTTTTTATAGGGTCTGCACCACATTAAAATTATAATCTAGCATAACATTAATGTTTTCTAAAGTTTGGAAAAAAAAAAACATTTTTTTGGAAAAAGACACATTTATAGTAGTCATTTGTCCTGTACCCTTTTTGGTTTTATATATATATATATATATATATATATATATATATATATATATATATATATATATATATATATATATATATATATATATATATATATATATATATGATATATGATCTATATATATGTAATATATAATATATGATATATATATATGATATATGATATATATATATATATATATATATATATATGAGATATATATATATATTCTTGGGCGGAGCCATCTATCTGAGGGGTGGGGCTTTATTTCATGGGGTGTGGTCTAGTGCACCACCAACTTTAAAGTTCACCAGCTGCCACTGCATACAAATACATCTTTAGCAATGTATCTGTATGTGTCTCAATGTTAAAGCCATTTGCCTGCCTTTATTTTTCCTAACACCAAAGATCTCCTATCTTTGAGCCCTTATAACTTTTTTGTGCATTATTTTCTTTTAATATTTTTTTATTAGACAGTGTTATTATGAGAGTAACTGTACTTTTAATGTATTTTTTAAGTGTTTTTTGCAACTTTTTAGTTTCAGAAAACAGTTAACCACAACTCTGAGATCATGGTAAGGATTGAAGCGTAATTTTGCAGTTTTGATCCACTTGTAATATCAGCAAAATAAAAATGGCTTGCAAAAACATGATTGCGCTAGTGCAAAACCGTTTGCGCTTCACTTGTAATCTAGCCCTAAGTACATCATACTTTTACATTTTTTTTTATAATACCTTTCAAAGAAATTGTAATATCAAACATAGTGATAAGTTGTCTTAAGCAATATTTGCCAAAGACTGGATGTGAGGAGTGAAAGAGAGATCTGAGTCGTGTGAACCCAAGACATCGGGAATGCGGGATTGGGGTAATGATCTTATTATCAACAGTTAGAGAAAGTTGGGGATGGTAGGGATTTTGGATATATATTTAAAAATAAAAATAAACATTTTTCTTTGAAGAACATTAGAATGTAAAATATGGGTAATGTGCTTCAGGTTAAACAATGTAGGTCTAACGCGGTGTTGGGATAGCACACATGAAGAATTAGTTATCTTTATGCGTGTTATGTAACACTCAATATAATATACTGAAAAAATAATAATAATAATTAATCATTATTATAGATGCTGTAAAATATACATGTATATTTAAATTAATTTTAATAACATTTATAAGTATGAATAATTAAGTATTAATAATTATTAATATTTACATAACACGCTTTAAGATAACTAATTTTTCATTCAACATCACATTACACCTACAGTGCGAAACCCAAAGCTCATTACTCATATTTTACTTTCCAAAAAATCATGTTCTTTATATATATATAGGCTGTTAGTGTGCACTTTAAACCAGTGTTTCTCAACTGTGGTCCTCAAGTACCCTTAACAGGCCAGGTTTTCATTATACCTGAACCAGTGCACAGGTGAAATAATCAGCTGATCAGTAACCATGGTTACTCTCACCCATCAGCTGATTATGTCACCTGTGCACTAGTTCTGCTATAATGAAATCCTGGCCTGTTGGGAGTACTTGAGGACTGTGGTTGAGAAACAATGCATTAAACAACCCTTGTAAAACATGTTTTACAAAACTGACCTTTTTTAAATATTGTATATAGCTGCTATAAGTGCACACTATGCTGAATGTGTTTTACTTCTAAAATTGTGGCTACAATAATATCGACCACATTTATTACACTGCGGTTACAATATTAGAAGTAAAACACAGTGCAGGGATAGGCACAGACAAAGGCTGTGGTGGACATTTTCCAAAGTACAGACCTTAGTGAAGGACACCAAGGTACATTTGAAATTAAAAACATTATTTTATAGTGCTTGGTGTTATTATACTGATGCAGATACCACTGGTCCTATAACTATCCCTCCTCTTGCTATACCCATGTGCCAGTGTCACTACTGTGTCATTATATAGCGCTGGGTGTTATTATACTGATGCAGATACCACTGGTCCTATAACTATCCCTCCTCTTGCTATACCCATGTGCCAGTGACACTACTGTGTCATTATATAGCGCTGGGTGGTATTATACTGATGCAGATACCACTGACCCTATAACCAGCCCTCCTCTTGCTATACCCATGTGCCAGTGACACTACTGTGTCATTATATAGCGCTGGGTGTTATTATACTGATGCAGATACCACTGATCCTATAACTATCCCTCCTCTTGCTATACCCATGTGCCAGTGACACTACTGTGTCATTATATAGCGCTGGGTGTTATTATACTGATGCAGATACCACTGATTCTATAACCAGCCCTCCTCTGGCTATACCCATGTGCCATTGTCACTACTGTGTCACTATATAGCGCTTGGTGTTATTATACTGATGCATATACCACTGATCCTATAACCAGCCCTCCTCTGGCTATACCCATGTACCAGTGTCACTAATGTGTCATTATATAGCGCTGGGTGTTATTATACTGATGCAGATACCACTGATCCTATAACCAGCCCTCCTCTGGCTATACCCATGAGCCAGTGTCAGTACTGTGTCTTTGTATAGTGATGGGTGTTATTATACTGATGCAGATACCACTGATCCTATAACCAGCCCTTCTCTGGCTATACCCATGAGTCAGTGTCACTACTGTGTCATTATATAGCGCTGGGTGTTATTATACTGATGCAGATACCACTGATCCTATAACCAGCCCTCCTCTGGCTATACCCATGTGCCAGTGTCACTACTGTGTCATTATATAGCGCTGGGTGTTATTATACTGATGCAGATACCACTGATCCTATAACCAGCCCTCCTCTGGCTATACCCATGAGCCAGTGTAACTACTGTGTCTTTGTATAGTGCTGGGTGTTAATATACTGATGCAGATACAACTGATCCTATAACCAGCCCTCCTCTGGCTATACCCATGTGCCAGTGTCACTACTGTGTCATTATGTAGTGCTGGGTGTTATTATACTGATGCAGATACCACTGATCCTATAACCAGCCCTCCTCTGGCTATACCCATGAGCCAGTGTCACTACTGTGTCATTATATATAGTGCTTGGTGTTATTATACTGATGCAGATACCTCTGATCCTATAACCAGCCCTCCTCTGGCTATACCCATGTGCCAGTGTCACTACTGTGTCATTATATCGTGCTGGGTGTTATTATACGGATGCAGATACCACTGATCCTATAACCAGCCCTCCTCTGGCTATACCCATGAGCCAGTGTCACTACTGTGTCATTATATATAGTGCTTGGTGTTATTTTACGGATGCAGATACCATTTATCCTATAACCAGCCCTCCTCTGGCTATACCCATGTGCCAGTGTCACTACTGTGTCATTATATATAGTGCTCGGTGTTATTATACTGATGCAGATACCACTGATCCTATAACCAGCCCTCCTCTGGCTATACCCATGTGCCAGTGTCACTACTGTGTCATTATATAGTGCTGGGTGTTATTATACTGATGCAGATACCACTGACCCTATAACCAGCCCTTCTCTGGCTATACGCATGTGCCAGTGTCACTACTGTGTCTTTGTATAGAGCTGGGTGTTATTATACAGGTGCAGATACACATCCAGTATTTCACTCAGACTTTATTTATTCCAAAACTTATCACCCAATATCGCTAGCAGTCTCTTGACAAGCCACTAACTTTATTCACACTACATATTTTTTATTCCTATTATTTAATCAGAAAGAAAAGATATACTAAGGTTGTGGTGGACACTGTAAGGGCTAGTCACGGACACCAGTGTCCATGTACAGATACCTTGCCTATCCCTGACACAGTGTGAACTTATAGCAGCTAACAAATACAATATTTACATAGTGCAAAGCTGACTTCTAAATAATATTAATATCCTGTATACACAATTTTCTTCATAAAAAGAAAAGAACATGCAAAAAGTTAAAAACACGATTCATTTAATAACAAAAAGACATAGTATTTCACAGTATACTACATACACAAAACACAGTGTATATGCATCTACAATATACACACAACCCCCAGCTCATAAAGAGTTATATTTCATGTGCCAGTTTTACTATTGCATTATAACAAAATGTATTGTTTTATTTGACAGATGAAAATGTTATTGTCATTCAATATTATCTAAAGATATCATCACAGGGGGCATTGCTGCTATTAGAATTCTGCCAGCATCACCTCGCACAGAGAAGTATAGTAAAACACCTCTTGATGAGACTGCCTTCAAAGACTGATTTCAGCCCTTCATAACATTTCACCAGCTGTCTAAGGGGCCTATTTATGAAATGTCTGTCTGACATGATGTACCGATCAGCAGATCATGTCCGACAGACATCGCTGAATGCGGAGAGCAATACACTCTTCGCATTCAGCATTGCACCAGCAGCTCTTGTGAACTGCTGGTGCAATGCCGCCCCCTGCAGATTTGGCCAATCGGTCACTAGCAGGGTGTCAATCAACCCGATCGTATTCGATCGGGTTGATTTCGCGCAATCTCTGTCCACCTCCTCAGAGCAGGCGGACAGGTTATGGAGTAGCGGTCTTTAGACATGGCCCTTCAAGCTCCATACGGAGCTTGATAAATGGGCCCCTTAGTCACACGATGGATCCCTTTTTATACTATTGCTATTATCAAAATGTGTTTATTGTTGGGGCCAAAAAGTGATGCAATGGGAAGTTTTTTTGTTATGAATTTACTCTCCTCCAGGTTCCATACTGATGCTGACTTGTGAATAAGAGGGGGTATATTTTTATATTATATTGTAAGGGATTTCCGTCTTCCAGTCTGTCTTCGTCCTAGGTAGAGAGCCTTATACACCCCAAGGAAGAAGATCAAAAACAATTTGAATTCATTTATATTTGGAAGGAAATATCGAGTTGCTTTTTTTTCTACACTTCATTTTACTATTGTAACTGAATACTAAAAACCTACATTTCATCTTTCAGTATCAGCAGGTGATCTCAATTATTCTTGAGGTTATAAAGGATTTTTTTTTAAATAGAAAAAAGTAAAGTTAGAGCTAGAATACAAATGGAGGGCAACATTATTCGTGGGCCCGTAAAACGGGCAAATTTGCGGGTGCGAGATAATTAACCGGCTGGTTATTACTACCGCAAGCTTAAATCTCTGATTAATTTTATAAATGTGCCCCAAATGCCCCAAAAATACAGTGTAGTATATTTTATTAAAAAGATAGCAGCAACACAATTTATGCTTACCTGATAAATTTATTTCTCTTGTGGTGTATCCAGCCCACGGATCATCCATTACTTGTGGGATATTCTCATTCCCAACAGGAAGTTGCAAGAGGACACCCACAGCAGAGCTGTAATATAGCTCCTCCCCTAACTGTCATAGCCAGTCATTCGACCGAAAACAAGCCGAGAAAGGAGGAACCATAGGGTGCAGTGGTTACTGTAGTTTAAATTTAAAAATTACCTGCCTTAAAATGACAGGGCGGGCCGTGGACTGGATACACCACAAGAGAAATAAATTTATCAGGTAAGCATAAATTGTGTTTTCTCTTGTAAGGTGTATCCAGTCCACGGATCATCCATTACTTGTGGGATACAAATACCAAAGCGAAAGTACACGGATGAAGGGAGGGACAAGGCAGGAACTTAAATGGAAGGAACCACTGCCCGTAAAACCTCTCTCCCAAATATAGCCTCTGAAGAAGCAAAAGTATAAAATTTGTAAAATTTTTAAAAAATATGAAGCGAAGACCAAGTCTTCGCCTTGCAAATCTGATCAAAAGAAGCCTCATTTTTAAAGGCCCAAGTGGAAGCCACAGCTCTAGTGGAATGAGCTGTAATCCTTTCAGGAGGCTGCTGTCCAGCAGTCTCATAGGCTAAGCGGATTAAGCTTCTTAGTCAAAAAGAAAAAGAGGTTGCCGAAGCCTTTTGACCTCTCCTCTGTCCAGAGTAGACAACAAACAAAGCAGATGTTTGACGAAAATCTTTAGTAGCTTGTAAGTAAAACTTTAAAGCACGGACCACGTCCAGATTGTGTAACACAAGGATGGAACAACAATCTCTTGATTGATATTCTTGTTAGATACCACCTTATGTAAGAACCCAGGTTTGGTACGCAGGACTACATAGAAAAGAAGATAAAAGAAGGCGCCAACATAGTGCGGTTACCAATGAGATGGGACACGCAATGCAAATAAAACCAAATACTCACAGGATAAAGGACACTTGAAAAGTGTCACAAGTGCCTCCTGGACCCTCAGAGTTGTCCAGCTAACTCCCACTCCACTGTGGTGGTAAGGTTCCGCTCGTCTCTGCCAATTTGGGTAGCTACGCTGGTGGTCTTGGCTCCCAGCCAATTTTCAAAAGGACTGACTTGCGGTCTGCTCAGATCAAGATATCCAATTCAGATCCGTGCTCTCCAAAGAGGAGTGATACAGCAAGGCAAATGGTAGTTTGTATTTTGTATTGTGATGGCAAAATACAATGTTACCAATATAGATGTCAGAAAAAGAAAGTTCGTGGCTGCAATCTTAAAATAAATAAGACTTTATTTACACAACGTTTCTCGGTCTGTACGTGACCGTTTCCTCAGGTGCATAAGTGTATAATGAAACACATAAAAACCATGAACTTATAACAATTAGTACGGCGTCTTCAAATGCATACCGCGCATGTACGTAGGAATTGACAACTTAACCTGTAATTTATCCGAATATGTGGATTCCTTTTTAAAAAAATCTGTGATTACTTTAAAATCCTATATAAAAGACACACCAGACTTAATATATAAGTTATCCCACATTAAAAAAGAAGGGAGAGACTTGGTTTGGCTGACCTGTGATGTCTCTGCTTTATATTCCAATATTGCACACCATCTGGGAATTCAAGCTATCCAATATTATCTAGAGAGAGACATCTACATGCCAGTCAAACAAAGGGATTTTCTATTGGAATGTATATCCTTTGTATTGAAAAATAACTACTTCGTATATCAGGAGAAATTTTATTTGCAGATCAGGGGAACTGCCATGGGGACCAGGTTCGCCCCCAGTTTTGCTAATCTCTTCATGGGATTCTTTGAGGAACAATACATATATCCTTCCTCATATGGGGCGAACCTGGTCTTCTATGGCCGTTTCATAGATGACCTCCTTTTCATCTGGGAGGGGGAAATCTCACTGGCTCAGAAATTTATGGAAAGTCTAAATAATAATTCATTAGGCCTGAAATTCACCTCTAAAATAGATGTGACTAGTATAGAATTTTTGGATCTCATTTTATCATGGGATAGCATAGGCAATATCTCTACCAAAACCTTTTTTAAGTCGGTGGATGCTAATAGTTATTTGAACTATAAAAGCAACCACCACTTACCTTCGAAGAAGAATATCCTTTACAACCAATTTTGTAGGATTCGCAGGAACTGTACTGATTTAGACAGTTTTGATATACAAGCGAATATTTTAAAGAAAAGGTTTATTGAGAAGTATTACCCTTTAGATCTTATTGAGAATAGCTACAAGAGAGCCAGAAACAAATGCAGAGAGGATTTCTTTGTCAAGAATAAGGAGACTATACCTATTGAAGGATCTACTAAGGGGAATGAGAAAGTCAGATTTATAACACAATTCAACAACAACCATACGCTGGTGATCTTGGCTCCCAGCCAATTTTCAAAAGGACTGACTTGCGGTCTGCTCAGATCAAGATATCCAATTCAGATCCGTGCTCTCCAAAGAGGAGTGATACAGCAAGGCAAATGGTAGTTTGTATTTTGTATTGTGATGGCAAAATACAATGTTACCAATATAGATGTCAGAAAAAGAAAGTTCGTGGCTGCAATCTTAAAATAAATAAGACTTTATTTACACAACGTTTCTCGGTCTGTACGTGACCGTTTCCTCAGGTGCATAAGTGTATAATGAAACACATAAAAACCACGAACTTATAACAATTAGTACGGCGTCTTCAAATGCATACCGCGCATGTACGTAGGTGTGTCCCCATGCTGGGAGTTCCATTGGCGTATACTGTCCAATGGGGTGCTTGTAGATACACAACTCCATGGTTACGGGAGTGAAGGGATATTAACCAATGCGGTATTAGCAACAAAACCGCACAAGTTAAAAAGCCGCAATGGGCTCTAATAATCTAAAAATCTAATGATTAATAAAATATATATATATATATAAAAACAATATATAAAATATTAACTACCAGATCGGGCACACCTACTGGCACTGCACACATAAATTCTATTGTTAGCAATTGTGCATTCATTAACTCTTCACATATTGTGTTCATATACAGATGAATGATTTCATACATGAAAAACATTACAAGAAAAATATAAAATATAAACAAAATGTAAAATATATATAAAAAATGTATTAAAAATGTATATTCCCCAATGATACGGTTAAATCCACAGTTGCACATGTAAATCTAAATATTCAAACACATTGTTGGAAATAGCCAAATTAGTTACCGTTATCAGAGGGAATGATTTCCTAAAAGTAGATAGAGTTATTAGTGAGTCGGCTTTTCTAAGATAAATGCAAAGGAATTCAAAACACGTCTATATTGAATATCATATTGCCGGAAATTATAAGTGTATTCCCCCACTTATAGACACTATTATAAATGAATAGATGGATATCCCAGAGATAAATGCATTACCTGCTTACGGCTGCTGTATACCCAGTGTAATGTGTTTTTGAATACAACCTCTAGAGGTATGAGGGGTTCCTAAACTATAATCTTTAATTAACTCAAATTATGATGCATACGTAACGCTTATATAAAAATATAAAAATGTAATGTATTAAATAATACACTATATTATAAACACAAATGGTGCGTGCAAATGCTGTCGTGAGTAAGGAGTGGATAACTTACAAGGCTAAAAAACATCTAGCCTAGAGATAGGTAAATGTAAACTAAAGTGTACTATAAGTGGATTTCAGAGTTATCACTTACTGGTGTTCAATAATACTTGTATAAAGAGTACTTGTAACTCTGATCAACCTATCTGGCTAGCATATAACCTCTGTACTAAATGAGATATTCATAATCAAACTAGAGTATAAACTCACATAGATGACAAAGGACATATACAATTTAATTCTAACATATCTGACAGTGTGATAATCTAAGTGGGAGGCCTATATAGGAGTATTGGTGCTAGATGTCTATGGCCTATAGTAAACTATATACAGAGAGACTTAATATGGATCCTTTAATTGAAGGCAGCCATGTCAATATTTGCGTTTAAGCCACCAGGGGACAAGGTGCGCATCTTCCAAATCCAAAAAGTCTCCCTTTGTCTTAAATACAAATATCTGTTTCTGCCCCATTTAGGGTTCACTTGTTCTAAAGGGAATATGCTAAACATATTGGATGTATTTGTGTGGCATACATTAGCGTGCCTAGGGACACGATGATTGGCAATATTTTTACTAATATTCCTTAGATGTTCACCCCATCTTTTTTTGAGGGGTCTCGAGGTCCTACCCACGTACTGAACCCCACAACTGCATTCTAACAAATAAACTACAAAGGCCGAGTCACATGTAAAGTGTGTTTTGATATGAAATTTTTCCTTACTAATATAAGACACAAATTCAGTTCTCTTGCTCTTAGTGTATTGGCATAATCCACAATTGGCTCTGTTACATTTAAAAAAACCTGGTTTGCCTAGGAGCCTATTGCCTTTTTGGCTACTTATTTTACTCGTCAAACATCTTTTCTTCATTACAATTTTACTTGGGGCTAGTACATTTTTCAACGTGGGAGCACGTCTAAAAGTGCAGACAGGTGAATTTCCTATACTCTCCCTCAGCAAAGGGTCCCCTGTCAAAATGTGCCAGTGTTTACCTAAAATATTTTTTATTTTGTTATGGTTGTTGTTGAATTGTGTTATAAATCTGACTTTCTCATTCCCCTTAGTAGATCCTCCAATAGGTATAGTCTCCTTATTCTTGACAAAGAAATCCTCTCTGCATTTTTTTCTGGCTCTCTTGTAGCTATTCTCAATAAGATCTAAAGGGTAATACTTCTCAATAAACCTTTTCTTTAAAATATTCGCTTGTATATCAAAACTGTCTAAATCAGTGCAGTTCCTGCGAATCCTACAAAATTGGTTGTAAGGGATATTCTTCTTCCAAGGTAAGTGGTGGTTGCTTTTATAGTTCAAATAACTATTAGCATCCACCGACTTAAAAAAGGTTTTGGTAGAGATATTGCCTATGCTATCCCATGATAAAATGAGATCCAAAAATTCTATACTAGTCACATCTATTTTAGAGGTGAATTTCAGGCCTAATGAATTATTATTTAGACTTTCCATAAATTTCTGAGCCAGTGAGATTTCCCCCTCCCAGATGAACAGGAGGTCATTTATGAAACGGCCATAGAAGACCAGGTTCGCCCCATATGAGGAAGGATATATGTATTGTTCCTCAAAGAATCCCATGAAGAGATTAGCAAAACTGGGGGCGAACCTGGTCCCCATGGCCGTTCCCCTGATCTGCAAATAAAATTTCTCCTGATATACGAAGTAGTTATTTTTCAATACAAAGGATATACATTCCAATAGAAAATCCCTTTGTTTGACTGGCATGTAGATGTCTCTCTCTAGATAATATTGGATAGCTTGAATTCCCAGATGGTGTGCAATATTGGAATATAAAGCAGAGACATCACAGGTCAGCCAAACCAAGTCTCTCCCTTCTTTTTTAATGTGGGATAACTTATATATTAAGTCTGGTGTGTCTTTTATATAGGATTTTAAAGTAATCACAGATTTTTTTAAAAAGGAATCCACATATTCGGATAAATTACAGGTTAAGTTGTCAATTCCTACGTACATGCCCGGTATGCATTTGAAGACGCCGTACTAATTGTTATAAGTTCGTGGTTTTTATGTGTTTCATTATACACTTATGCACCTGAGGAAACGGTCACGTACAGACCGAGAAACGTTGTGTAAATAAAGTCTTATTTATTTTAAGATTGCAGCCACGAACTTTCTTTTTCTGACATCTATATTGGTAACATTGTATTTTGCCATCACAATACAAAATACAAACTACCATTTGCCTTGCTGTATCACTCCTCTTTGGAGAGCACGGATCTGAATTGGATATCTTGATCTGAGCAGACCGCAAGTCAGTCCTTTTGGGAGCCAAGACCACCAGCGTAGCTACCCAAATTGGCAGAGACGAGCGGAACCTTACCACCACAGTGGAGTGGGAGTTAGCTGGACAACTCTAAGGGTCCAGGAGGCACTTGTGACACTTTTCAAGTGTCCTTTATCCTGTGAGTATTTGGTTTTATTTGCATTGCGTGTCCCATCTCATTGGTAACCGCACTATGTTGGCGCCTTCTTTTATCTTCTTTTCTATGTAGTATCCACCCCTGGGTCACCAACAGGGATCGTTTGAAGAAGTGCTTGCCTCCTGTGATTTGGACATTACGCCCACCACATATGTATAATCTTGAACTCTGAATATTGGGACGATTACACTATATCGTTGAATCTATTAATGATTCCATTACATTGCTGTGTCTATTACTAATATTGCCTTGTATTTTAAATACCAGTACCTCCCCCTTTTTTATCTAAGGAGTATACTGTCAAGACAACACTTATTCACTATCACCATTTGCTATTTCAGTATAGACCTAGGAATAACTTATCTGTTTCCTATTTTGGTCCTAATTTTTTATAATGATTGCATTTAGATTTTTGTTTCACTGTGATTTTGTTTCACTGTTATATTGATAGTTGATTTTCAGACCGTTGGCACACTAATTATACACTTTTATATTTTTGATCACACTTTTTTTGGGAACTGATTAGGTTGCGACAAGGTTTGACTGTATAAAAATATTTTTTGTTTATAATATTTTAATATCACACTCCCCTAAAAATTACATTGCACTAGAGCACTGTGTTTATATTAGTGTATATATTATTATTTTTACACATTTATATATATATATTTACACATATTTATATATATTTATATTTTTTGTTTTTGTTTTGCTGTATATTCTTTATTAGAATACACTACCCAGTAGTAAAATGCAAAGCAAAGGTCAAAGGATCAACAATAGAAAAGCCTTAAGCTGCAATGATAACACTATAGATATGTGTAATGAATCCACTAGTGATCTATCTATGGTTCAATTATTTCATAAATTAGAGGAAGCACTCAAGAATGAACATAGACACTGGTGGGATATAGATACACTTCGCAAATACAAAGAGAAGGGGCATATACCCAAGGGTCTAAGGATATCTAAACAGTGTTCCTTTAAACAGGATCCTGAACTTACAACTAAATGGCTTAGCATTTTAACTGAATGCTCTTTTAAACTTATAGATCTTTTAATTGAATACCGGGAGACCCTTTTGAATAAAGTAGAGACAGAGATAGAGGAAATCCAAAAGAATCTACTCAAGTTTGAGTCCAATACAGATTATGTAAAATTTACCCAAGAAGTACAGGAGAAGTCTGATGTTTTTCAAAAGAAAATTATATCCAACAAAATTAAAAAGCTAGCGAGGGACAAACAAGATTATCTAGAGGATAGAGTATATGACTCACACTCTAGGAACAAAGTAGAAGAATCTGATAACCAGGAGTCTACATCTAATGAAACTAGGCCAGACACCTGGGTTAAAGTAGATTACAAAAAACCCAAGGACAAAAAGAAAAATGTCCAATTTAGGAATAATAATTCAAATAGAAATAGGAGGAATTCTGCTAGTAATAGCAATTATTCATCCAATCATTTTGTGGGTAATAGTAATTATTCATCCAACTATGGGAATCAAGCCTCTCACCAAGATAGAGGGGATGATAATTATAATTATACGCCTAAAAACAATTATAATAATGATTGGAGACATTGGTCCAATAGGGATCACCAAAATGAATTCGGTCACCAACAATATAGACCTTATCGATTTTCAGATAATACAAGGGATCATAATACATATACGCCTAGAAATAACCATCACAATGAAGCTAGAAGCCATATGGCAAACAATAGTAATTTCACACAAAGACAAGAGAGGGAACCCATTAGCAGCCCGCAGGTTTTTCATCAGGCACAGAGATTACCATACAACTCCCCGCAGTTAAGACATACACCGATACGATTGAAACAACTAGAGAGAGGCCCAGAAAGAGAGATTGTAACAACTACCCCGAAAAAAAGATCATACGCCAACGTGGCAGCAGAGGGAGAGCTAAGTCATCCCAAAAGGAGAAATTTAAACGAATGAGGGAGAACATCTTTAATTTATCTGACCATGTTTTAACTAATGAGGAGGTGGGAGTTCTGAATAGAGGACTCTCTTTCTGTCCCTCCAAAGATCACAATTTGTTTGAATTATTCATAGATTTGAACTAATTTGTGCGAAAATTGTCAATTCAAAGATATTTCTGTGATAAAAAGCTTAAAGGTACTGGTCATGCACCAATTCTAACAAATGAAATGACAGAAAGGCCCTTGACAGATATCATCTATTTTGAGCCTGAGACAGTATGTGATGAATTATTCGAAAATGATTTACATTCTGATTTGACCCCTAAATCAAACTTTAATCCCCCTTGCACAGGAACCAGTCTAGAAATATTTCAAAATCTAGTCCTAGAAGAATTCGGCAAACTCTCTGAAAATAATATAAAGAATCCTAATTTAAATACTTATGAACTAACAGCTCTATCTAGACTAGCAGCTAATAAAAATTTGGCAATTAGACAGGCTGACAAGGGAGGGGGGATAGTAATACAGAATATTCAAGATTATATTAAAGAAGCTGATCGTATACTTTTAGACACAGAGTATTACAAATTATTAACATTCAATCCCACAGCAAAATTTCTAACAAGTTTGATCAAAATGGTTGATGCTGGTTGGTTAGAGGGAATACTTACAAAGAAAGAGAGAGATTATCTAATACCTTATGCACCCAATTTGGCATATTACTATCACCTCCCAAAGATTCACAAGAGTATGGTGGACCCTCCGGGGAGGCCCATCATATCAGGAATTGACAACTTAACCTGTAATTTATCCGAATATGTGGATTCCTTTTTAAAAAAATCTGTGATTACTTTAAAATCCTATATAAAAGACACACCAGACTTAATATATAAGTTATCCCACATTAAAAAAGAAGGGAGAGACTTGGTTTGGCTGACCTGTGATGTCTCTGCTTTATATTCCAATATTGCACACCATCTGGGAATTCAAGCTATCCAATATTATCTAGAGAGAGACATCTACATGCCAGTCAAACAAAGGGATTTTCTATTGGAATGTATATCCTTTGTATTGAAAAATAACTACTTCGTATATCAGGAGAAATTTTATTTGCAGATCAGGGGAACGGCCATGGGGACCAGGTTCGCCCCCAGTTTTGCTAATCTCTTCATGGGATTCTTTGAGGAACAATACATATATCCTTCCTCATATGGGGCGAACCTGGTCTTCTATGGCCGTTTCATAGATGACCTCCTGTTCATCTGAGAGGGGGAAATCTCACTGGCTCAGAAATTTATGGAAAGTCTAAATAATAATTCATTAGGCCTGAAATTCACCTCTAAAATAGATGTGACTAGTATAGAATTTTTGGATCTCATTTTATCATGGGATAGCATAGGCAATATCTCTACCAAAACCTTTTTTAAGTCGGTGGATGCTAATAGTTATTTGAACTATAAAAGCAACCACCACTTACCTTGGAAGAAGAATATCCCTTACAACCAATTTTGTAGGATTCGCAGGAACTGCACTGATTTAGACAGTTTTGATATACAAGCGAATATTTTAAAGAAAAGGTTTATTGAGAAGTATTACCCTTTAGATCTTATTGAGAATAGCTACAAGAGAGCCAGAAACAAATGCAGAGAGGATTTCTTTGTCAAGAATAAGGAGACTATACCTATTGGAGGATCTACTAAGGGGAATGAGAAAGTCAGATTTATAACACAATTCAACAACAACCATAACAAAATTAAAAATATTTTAGGTAAACACTGGCACATTTTGACAGGGGACCCTTTGCTGAGGGAGAGTATAGGAAATTCACCTGTCTGCACTTTTAGACGTGCTCCCACGTTGAAAAATGTACTAGCCCCAAGTAAAATTGTAATGAAGAAAAGATGTTTGACAAGTAAAATAAGTAGCCAAAAAGGCAATAGGCTCCTAGGCAAACCAGGTTTTTTTAAATGTAACAGAGCCAATTGTGGATTATGCCAATACACTAAGAGCAAGAGAACTGAATTTGTGTCTTATATTAGTAAGGAAAAATTTCATATCAAAACACACTTTACATGTGACTCGGCCTTTGTAGTTTATTTGTTAGAATGCAGTTGTGGGGTTCAGTACGTGGGTAGGACCTCGAGACCCCTCAAAAAAAGATGGGGTGAACATCTAAGGAATATTAGTAAAAATATTGCCAATCATAGTGTCCCTAGGCACGCTAATGTATGCCACACAAATACATCCAATATGTTTAGCATATTCCCTTTAGAACAAGTGAACCCTAAATGGGGCAGAAACAGATATTTGTATTTAAGACAAAGGGAGACTTTTTGGATTTGGAAGATGCGCACCTTGTCCCCTGGTGGCTTAAACGCAAATATTGACATGGCTGCCTTCAATTAAAGGATCCATATTAAGTCTCTCTGTATATAGTTTACTATAGGCCATAGACATCTAGCACCAATACTCCTATATAGGCCTCCCACTTAGATTATCACACTGTCAGATATGTTAGAATTAAATTGTATATGTCCTTTGTCATCTATGTGAGTTTATACTCTAGTTTGATTATGAATATCTCATTTAGTACAGAGGTTATATGCTAGCCAGATAGGTTGATCAGAGTTACAAGTACTCTTTATACGAGTATTATTGAACACCAGTAAGTGATAACTCTGAAATCCACTTATAGTACACTTTAGTTTACATTTACCTATCTCTAGGCTAGATGTTTTTTAGCCTTGTAAGTTATCCACTCCTTACTCACGACAGCATTTGCACGCACCATTTGTGTTTATAATATAGTGTATTATTTAATACATTACATTTTTATATTTTTATATAAGCGTTACGTATGCATCATAATTTGAGTTAATTAAAGATTATAGTTTAGGAACCCCTCATACCTCTAGAGGTTGTATTCAAAAACACATTACACTGGGTATACAGCAGCCGTAAGCAGGTAATGCATTTATCTCTGGGATATCCATCTATTCATTTATAATAGTGTCTATAAGTGGGGGAATACACTTATAATTTCCGGCAATATGATATTCAATATAGACGTGTTTTGAATTCCTTTGCATTTATCTTAGAAAAGCCGACTCCCTAATAACTCTATCTACTTTTAGGAAATCATTCCCTCTGATAACGGTAACTAATTTGGCTATTTCCAACAATGTGTTTGAATATTTAGATTTACATGTGCAACTGTGGATTTAACCGTATCATTGGGGAATATACATTTTTAATACATTTTTTTTTTTTTTAAATTATATTTTTATTGGATGAAAGAAATTATGACAACACATTGTGATACATTTCAGAACAAAATGAGTACATGTAGGCATGTCAAATTGTGCTGTGCAAGAGCTTAACATCCTATATTGTGTTTTTGAAAGATTATAAAACAACCTATACAACTTACTAGGAAATATAAAACCAAAAATCGGTCACCACATCTATGCAAACACTGAAGATTCTCATGTCCATCTCGATATAAGAATATAATGATTTATACAATGTCTGTAAGATCTCTAACCGGGCTCTCTTCTCCCATTTGCTATAAATTTGCTCCTAATTTATATATAGTAGTTAATGTGCGTGCATTCGTGTTTCCCAATAAAACTTTACATTGTTAAACATTTCCATATCTTTTCTTATAAAATAGCCATATTCTTCTAATTGGATTGTATGATTCATTGACGCCTCCCAGGCTTCATATGTGGGGATTTCTTGTGATTTCCATTTAGTAGCTATTAGGGATTTAGCAGAATTTAGAGCTAATTGTATTAATTTCCTGCGTATCTTGCATTTGCATTTTGGGAGTAAGTTTAGTAATGCTGTTGTGGGTTGCATTTGATACTCATCGTTTTGATTGCTGACAGATTTAATAAATTCCCCTATCTTAAGCCAGAAAGGTTGCAGCTTGGAGCAGGACCACCAGATATGTATCATGGAATCCCTACCTCCACACCCCCTCCAGCACATATCAGAGGCTGTCGGGTATATTGTCTTGATTCTCGCCGGGGTGAGGTACCACCTTGTCAGGATTTTAAAATTTAATTCTAAGGCTCTAGCAGATGTTGAGGATTTTCTGGTATTCTGTATAATATATTTCCATTCCTGTTCATTTAGTTCCCTCCCTAACTCCCTTTGCCATCTGCCCACATAATTAGGAACTTCGGTTAATTCACCAAGTGACAGTGCCTTTTTGGCCCACGCCAAAGTATGACACAAGGGTTGATTACTGAGACATTGTTGTTCGAACAAAGTGGGCTGTCTAGTAAGTCTTTCATTATCTGGGGAGGTGGTCAGGAAGTGCTGAAGTTGCATATATTTCAGCCACCTCGAGAAAGCTCCCCCCATTACGTCCCCAAGATCTGTTCTCGGCTTAAGTTTACCGCTAGTTAAAAATTTATGTATGGGCGTTGTATAGCCTATTTCCCAATCGAGCTGCCTCCTAAGTTTTTGTTCTAAGCCTCCATGTAATTCTGCATTAGGTGAAACTGGAGACATTGGGGACCTAAGGGACGATATACTATTTTTACCCGCTATAGTACTATCCCAAATGTCAAATACATGCTGATACAGTGGATATGCTTTAATCCACGTTGGGCGACTCTTTCTTTCTATCCAGCACAGCACCCCGGGAGAAGGGGCCTTCAAAATATGGGAATCCATTGTCACCCAGGCCTTATTGTCCGCATTTCGATGCCAATCTAATATTTTTTGTAAGCATTTTGCTTTATAATATAATTCAATATTGGGGAGTCCTAGACCTCCACTTCGTGTAGTTCTATACATTGTGGACTTAATGATTCTTGGTTTAATTTTGCCCCATATATAGGTATTGAACAGTTTTTGGAGTTTATTGCGGAATGGGATAGTTAGCGCAATTGGTACAGTTTGGAGCATATATAGAACTTTGGGCAAAGCGGTCATCTTTACTGCCTGTATACGGCCCCACCACGAGATCGATTTATCGCTCCACCTATTTAGGTCTTTAGCTAATTCATTGTATAAGTTTTGGTAGTTTTTCTCGAATAGGGTGCTGGGCCTAGGCGACAAGTGGATCCCCAAATATTTAATAGCTTTTTTCTGGGGAATGAAAGGGCATTTCTTTAATAATTCGGAATATTCTTTACCTGGCATAGTGATATTTAAAATTTCTGATTTTTGATCGTTCAATAGGAAATTGGAGAAAACTCCAAATTCCTTAAACTCCCTCAGCACTTCTGGGATCGACTCAGACGGATTAGATAATGTGAGTAGCACATCATCGGCATAAAGCGACAGTTTATAGTTATTTTGTCCTATTTTTATTCCTGAGATTTGCTTGTTTTGTCTAATTTTATGGGCCAGAACTTCCATACTCAACACAAACAAAAGGGGGGACAAAGGACATCCCTGTCGGGTTCCATTCTGAATGGAAAACTTATCAGATAGTATATTATTTGCTTTCACTTTAGCTGAGGGATTGTGATATAAACTAAAGATTCTTTTTATAATTGTATCCCCAAATCCCATTTTCCGTAATATTGCTTGTAAAAATCTCCAATCTAGGCGATCGAACGCTTTTTCAGCGTCAGCGGAGACAATCACCATTTCTAGTTTATTAAATTTAGCGTAGTCAATTAGTTGTAGTGTTCTGATGGTGTTGTCTCTCGCTTCCCTCCCCGGGACAAAACCTGCTTGATCCAAGTGGACAATTTGGGGTAAAATTTTATTGATACGCCCAGCCAAAATCTTTGCGTAGAGTTTGAGGTCTGTGTTGAGTAGAGATATGGGTCTGTAGCTGCTTGGTTGATTAGCTGGCTTGTTTGGTTTAGGGAGCACGGAAATATATGCTTCTAAACACTCTGCTGGGAAACTCCCCAATTCATCAATGTATTGAAATGCTTTTAATAAATGTGGGGCTATAAGTGTTTTGTACATTTTATAATAACTATTTGAAAAGCCATCTGGGCCAGGGCTTTTATTATTGGGTAGCGACTCAATAGCATCTAAGATCTCTTTCAGTGTGATTGGGGAATCCAGGGTATCCGCCTCTTGGGCTGAAATTTTAGGTGTATCAACCGAATCTAGATATTGATTAAGGGCTTCTAAGTTTCCTGTTGCATCTTGATTCGCTATATTATATAATTTAGCATAATAGTTACCAAATACATTTGCTATATTTTTCGGCTCCGTCTCAGTCTGTCCCTTATCATTTTCAATTTTGAAAATATGGGCCTGGTATATCTTTTTTGCTAGGGATTTAGCCAACCACGTACCAGCTTTATTGCTGAAAATACATTTTTTTAAGATAGAATGCTTTGTTGTTGGCATCTTTTTGCAGTAGTTTTCGAAAGGCAACTCTGGCCTCGCACACTAACCGTGTGAGAACATCGCTTGTGGGGTTGAGTTTGTGTCGCTGTTCTGCTATCTTTAAATTAGAGAGTAGTGTTTGAAACTCTGTGTCATATTGTTTGCGGAGGGTTGCTCTTTGTTTGATTAGCTCTCCCCTGATAGTCGCTTTGTGTGCTAGCCAATTATTCATATTATTTGTGTCTCCTGAAGTGTTGTGTCGAAAAAATTCTTTTATATGTTCGCTTATCTGATTTTTAATAGGTGGATTATGTAATAGAGTAGAATCCATCCGCCACATAGGTTGGCGTTTGGGCATTGAGGGCCATTTAAGTTCTAAGGTAATAGAAGCATGATCCGACCATGATATCGGCAGAATCTCTGTGTCAGAGGCTAGAGCTATATTATTATGGTCTAACAGCCAGTAGTCTATTCTAGAATAAGAGTGACCCAGGTGTGAGTAAAAGGAATAACTACGGGTTCTGGGGTGGTGTAGCCTCCAAACATCCATTAGTAAAAGGGTATCTAGTTTTTGGAGGAGTCCTGTTCTATTTTTCTGAGTTATTTGGCTTTTCCCCGTGGAGCAATCTATAAGTGGATTCAGAGTGATATTTAAATTCCCGCCCACTAACACCACCCCTTTTCGAACTTCTCCCAATTTGGTTAAGGCCTTTTTTAAGAAAGAACGCTGTCCTGTATTGGGCGCATATATATTCATCAAGGTTAGCTGAGTGTTATATAATGTACCCACTAGTATTAAGAACCTACCTTCTTCATCTGAGTATTGATCTAAAATTTGGAAAGGTACATCTTTGCTTATTAGGATGCCGACCCCATTCTTTTTACTTATGTTAGAGTTGAAGAAATTTTGAGTGTAATATTTGGAGTATAGTGTTGGTTCTCTATGTTTGGGGAAGTGAGTTTCTTGTAGAAACACTATCGATCCCTGGGATTTTTGAAACCACGTCAGGGCGATTGATCTCTTGGTGGGGGAGTTCAAACCTTTACAGTTTTGTGATATTAATTTTATATCTTGAGACATTGATTAGGACCTAGTTTACATATGCGTTCTATCGGGCGGACAATACAATAATACCTCATATATAGTGGTGACCGACAATACATAAAAATCAAACATAACTTGAAAACAATATATAACAATTTCAACATTGGAACTATAAACCTCATTGTCAGTATCATTTTCTCTCTTGAGATATAGAAACAAGAGGAAAAAGGAAAAAAGAAAAGAAAAAGAAAAGGGCAGGGGAATCCAAAGACCATATTAGGTCTAGACACAGTTGGGGAACAAAGTAGAAAAGTTACACTCACTGTTTATAAGATTTTTCTATTATAATTTTTTTTTTTTTTTTCTGTTTATTGATACTTTCAATACCTATATTGAATAGTTATTCAGTAAGCTCTAGAGACTATGGTGATTGATTATGAGTGCAAAATCTGTCAGTGGCATCAACAATAAAAAAAAAAAAAAAAAAAAGAAACTATAACTGCAATTGAGTCCACATCTAAGTCTTTTGTGTTTAAAGGTAATACCTGTTCCTGGAGGGCTCTGAACAAAACAGCATAAGAAACAACAACAGAATTACCTGAGCAAATGAGAGTCAGCCTCTTCAAGGCAGAGGTGAACCAGAGGGTTTTTTAATACATTTTTTATATATATTTTACATTTTGTTTATATTTTATATTTTTCTTGTAATGTTTTTCATGTATGAAATCATTCATCTGTATATGAACACAATATGTGAAGAGTTAATGAATGCACAATTGCTAACAATAGAATTTATGTGTGCAGTGCCAGTAGGTGTGCCCGATCTGGTAGTTAATATTTTATATATTGTTTTTATATATATATATATTTTATTAATCATTAGATTTTTAGATTATTAGAGCCCATTGCGGCTTTTTAACTTGTGCGGTTTTGTTGCTAATACCGCATTGGTTAATATCCCTTCACTCCCGTAACCATGGAGGTGTGTATCTACAAGCACCCCATTGGACAGTATACGCCAATGGAACTCCCAGCATGGGGACACACCTACGTACATGCGCTGTATGCATTTGAAGACGCCGTACTAATTGTTATAAGTTCGTGGTTTTTATGTGTTTCATTATACACTTATGCACCTGAGGAAACGGTCACGTACAGACCGAGAAACGTTGTGTAAATAAAGTCTTATTTATTTTAAGATTGCAGCCACGAACTTTCTTTTTCTGACATCTATATTGGTAACATTGTATTTTGCCATCACAATACAAAATACAAACTACCATTTGCCTTGCTGTATCACTCCTCTTTGGAGAGCACGGATCTGAATTGGATATCTTGATCTGAGCAGACCGCAAGTCAGTCCTTTTGAAAATTGGCTGGGAGCCAAGACCACCAGCGTAGCTACCCAAATTGGCAGAGACGAGCGGAACCTTACCACCACAGTGGAGTGGGAGTTAGCTGGACAACTCTAAGGGTCCAGGAGGCACTTGTGACACTTTTCAAGTGTCCTTTATCCTGTGAGTATTTGGTTTTATTTGCATTGCGTGTCCCATCTCATTGGTAACCGCACTATGTTGGCGCCTTCTTTTATCTTCTTTTCTATGTAGTATCCACCCCTGGGTCACCAACAGGGATCGTTTGAAGAAGTGCTTGCCTCCTGTGATTT